>NC_053164.1:116971975-117271975 GCF_016835505.1 Polypterus senegalus
GAAACTGGTTTACTTGGAGAAACATAATGCAGATAGCGAAAAATGTGCATTAAGTCATGTGAAAAAATAATTATACATGCAGACATAACAAGATTTCACCTTGACATAAACAATATCTATAGACAAAGGTTATATTTATATGTTGTAGTTCACATAATTTAAATAAACAGAAATGCACATTTTTCACATGTAAACATTAGTATACCCCTATATTTAAATTCCGCAGACACTTAAAATTGTAATCAGGTACACCAGATCATGAGCAAATGATTAATATACATTAGAGTGGCTCTTGGAGGAATCGTCTCTCTATCATAAAAAAAAAATGGGATGAGACATGACTTTTTTAGAGAGATACTTTCAAGTCTCACGAGACGAGACTTCGCACCAAGAGATTTAACCATGTCCGGGGCCGGAAATAAAAGACAAAGAGTAGATGACAAAGTAGAATGTTGTAAAGGGCTTGTTCAAAATGTTGGCGTAATACACATGCAGAGCAGGTTAGAGATAATGAAACTAATAAAATTTCAAAGTTTGCAAAAAGTGATAGTAAAGATCACATTAACACAAAGAAATGGAAATTATTACTCGGTGAAATAACGGAACAGTAAAAAGAGATTGAATATATTGTTCAGATTTAAACTAAGCCAGAGACTTGTAGATGATTTAATTCGTATTGCCATCAGGGAAAAGTAGTGTTTCATCGCAATGAAAAGACATTTCCGCGAGAATTAAAAGATTTGTTGTTTGGTGAAATAGAAATCCACATATGTGAGAGGCAGAGACGTGAAGTGGCAACAAATGGAATTCTACAGTCATTGCCCAAGAATCTCCTCTCATTATGAAAATCAAAAGTTTCTGTCTATTAACTGCCCACAAGTGTTTCCTCCCTCCCAATTTATTACAATAAGGTAACATACAATCAATGATAACAAGTACATTTCCCACTCAAAATGGCCTAATCTGACACATTGTCATCATAACTTTTATTCCACTTTTCCTGATAAGGCCCAAATATCTGTAACACACTAAAACAAGTGTTCGTGCAAATGATAACGATAATTTAAAATCAGATATTTCTCTACATACACTTATCATTCTGCAGTTGTGGACTACTCTAAAGGCTAAATAATTTCAAAAAGGAATGAGTGTATAAGACAAATAAACCCCATTAATTGAATTCAGAATTATACACATCTTTTTTCCAGTTTTTACACATGTAGTTTATGAAATACGCATTTGTACAAATCCTAACTTACAAAGTATTTAGTTCATATTATAGTTGGAAATTGAGACTACAGCTGCAATAAAAGCATCTACAGAGGAACCAGAACACATACTAAATTGGTTTTTCACCATATGAATCACAATTAATGTGAGATCAGTAATCTTAAAAGCAATGAAATCATAATAGTGAATCTTACAAACATCATACAAAGGGAATAATGTGATCTGATTTTTTTAAACAATGCCACACGGTTCTGTTTTTTTTTTATTGTTATTAACACATCATATCACAATCCCATTAAAGTTTGTTATTAATCGTCACCACAAAAAATACTTTCAATTGCTTTGTTAAACAGCTATTTGTTTTACAGATATTTAGACATGGAAACTCAACAACTTTAACAAGAGTCACTTACAGAATAACTTAATTTACAAACAGCAACTGCTGTCTGAGCATTCATATTAGCTTGCTTGTTTGAAAAAATATAGAAACTCAATGAAAATAAACGTAATAAAAACTTGTACAGTGGCCATAAAAGATCATAAATGAAGATGGAAATGCAGGCCTATCTAGTCATGGTCAGTTAGTGGCTAAGATCCAGTGGCATTAGAAAGTTTCTTTGATACTCTGGGGTTCCTACTAATCACTTTCTTGATTTCTGCAAGAGTCCTTGCAAGAAGTTTGCTAGCCTCAAATATGACACACAGTTTTCCATTTGCATATTTTTTCTTGAAAGCTTTGCTTCTTACTTTGGACAGCAGTTCCAGGTGCTGCTTCCTCAGACGCACATATTCTTCCCAATAAAAATGTGTTTCTTCTTTTGCTGCTGTAAGCAATCTTTCCAGCTCTTTCTTCTCCTATATGGTAGGAAACAAAGTCAGGTATTTTTTTAACATCCCAAGACATTGTCAAAATAAATAAATAAAAAAAACACTTAATAAACCCTGCGCTGGGCTGGCGCCCTGCCCGAGGATTTGTTCCTGCCTTGCACCCCGCGCTGGCTGGAATTGGCCCCAGCAGACCCCCGTGACCCTGTGTTAGGATATAGCGGTTGGATAATGACTGACTTACTGACACTTAATAAACAATGGAGGTTCAACATCTCTCTATTATAAAAGAAAATCTTGAGACAGGACTATTGCCAAGAGATTTTTTAAGTCCCGTCCTACTCTCAAATATTTTTAACCACGCTCACTGTCCTCTCACCTCTCATTCGTGTGAATGCTTTTGTCAGACACAGTTCCTGCACAGTCAAGCTGAAATAAAATGTTTACATTTTCCTCACTTTAAGTTCCCAATAAAAGAAGGCTTGTTATGTCCAAATCTTATTGAAGAATTTCATCCTGGAGTGCATGGGCAGTCCTAGCACTGAGAAACGATGAAGTCAAATGAATTAATGCTAAAATTGTCGATCGGTTACACGGCAAATTGGTTAAATGCGTATCAGTAGACTATGCTGTTGAACAATTCTGACATGTAAAATTTTAACAGGCAATAAGAAAGGCAATGTAGCACATCTTCCACAGATAACATTAAACAACAAAGGAGATCTCGATATGCCATTTGTATTAAAATGTTTTCAGTTTCCCGTCAGAATACCTTTTGCTATGACAATTAAAAAATTACAGGGACAAGCATTTGAAAAAGTCGGTTTATTAGAAAGAAATGATATTCAATCATGGGCAATTATACGTTGCGTTGTCATGATGCAAGTCCAAACATGGAATCAAAAATCAATGCGATATTGACAAAAAGTTAATTCCAAAAATTGTTTTTACTGAAGTTTTACAGTAAAAATCTAAGTTTAAAAAGTAATTGCGTGTTAATTTCAAAGCCAAACAGAACAAAAACGTACAACGCAACAAATTCCTCTAACGCAATATGAAACAAATTCCTCTATACGCAATATGAAACATAATTTTCTTTCAATCTATTACGTTTTACTGTTTTTTAATATGGTTAATTACTTGCTCTAATGTAAAATAGTTCTAATATGCGTATGTAACAATTCCCATGAAAATAACAAATCTCTTTAAATTGTAGTACATTCGCTTCCCTGCCTGGGAGTTGGTGAGCCAAGAAATATCTGAAGACAGCAATGGACCAGGAGGCAGAACCCCATAGTTTTATAAATTGTGTCACATTAAATTATCTTACCATGATGCAGTTTGTCAGCTTGACCGAACTCATTTTCATTTCAAGCTTCTGCTTATGAAACTCAGTCACAAGTTTACGGAGGTCCGTGAGGTGTTTGTTTATTATTCTCACTATAACAGATGCTGGGAAAAAAGAAACACCTTATGGTATGTATTCCCCTGATGATGTTCACACTCACATATCAGGTTTCATATATATATATATATATATATCCATCCATCCATTTTCTAATTTTCTAACCCGCTGAATCCAAATACAGGGTCACGGGGTCTGCTGGAGCCAATTCCAGCCAACACAGGGCACAAGGCAGGAACCAATCCTGGGCAGGGTGCCAACCCACCGCAGGACACACACAAACACCAAGCACACACTAGGGCCAATTTAGAATCGCCAATCCACCTAACCTGCATGTCTTTGGATTGTGGGAGGAAACCGAGTGCCCGGAGGAAACCCACGCAGACACGGGAGAACATGCAAACTCCACGCAGGGAGGACCTGGGAAGCGAACCCGGTCTCCTAACTGCGAGGCAGCAGCGCTACCACTGCGCCACCGTGCCATATATATATATATATATATATATATATAATTTGGGAAACAGAATAGAATCCTGGATGAATTAGCATAGTAAGAAACAGCACCTGATAGTTAGAGGATGTAGTTATAGTCAATGTGTAAAATACAGGAAGTCCTGAGGGATACAAAACCCTCTAACTCTATAGATACCCTGAAAACCTCAAAATCAGAATGGCTTCTCTGAATAAACTTTTTAAAAACATGTAAAAATAACAGCTTATTTCTAGATTTGCAAGATAAAATGATCAAACGCAAACTCATATGAAGGTCATTTTAGGATGTTTCCTTTTCTTAGCATGCTTACCTCTCAGATTGACGTGCTTCTTCTGCCTTAACTAACTAGACCTGCTAGCTATTTTAGTGAAGTTGTATTTAACACAACAAAAGTCCTCTGTTCAAAAATGTTTTTACATAAAAGAAATTCAAACTTAATAATGAAAATATCTCAAATGAAGTAATTCCAAATTAATGTTTGTTGCTGCTGAAACTAGTATCAACACTTTTGTGATTGTTACCACAGTGTAGTTCAAATCTACTTAATCCAATGCAGTTTTGCAAGTGACCAGAACCTGTATGAGAAGCACTGGGTGTAGGATATGACACCAGTCCAATATAAAGCTATTACAACACATGTCCCTGAAGGGTAATATGCTATGTGCACAGATGTCAAGTATTGGGGCCAAGGTAATAAGATATGATTTTATTGTGCAAAAATGTTTCTGTCAAAAGCAGATCTCCAAAGAAAATTCCTATTAGGGTAATGATAAGGTCAAGCAGTCCTTAAACTTTCCTGCTATATTTTTCACAGAGATAGTCTTTCAAGCTACCTGTCAAACTTCAACCTACAACTAAAGAAGACCCCTTGCATTCACCCTGGAAGCTTATATCTTCTACTCTGGTTCTCTGTGACAATGCACTTTGGTTCAGCGTTCTCACTTTTCATCTGCCTGCTTCTTTAACTTTTCCAGTTGACACCCAAACCCTCCTCCCACCTGCATCAAAGTGAGCAGCAGTTGTCTCTCCTCACTCTACCACACAAACCTGCCATCTCCACCTTCACCACTCCCAACTTTTAACTAATCATCGCATGTTCATGACTACTCATAGACTGTAACAGCCTGAACAGCTCTAGAAGGAAGGATGGGAACAGATGTGAGCACAAACCTTTTCTTGTGAGCCCACAATCTCAGCCATCCACACCCTTCATCCATGCTCTGGTATACCTCAACAGCACAACAAGCAGTAACAAGCCTAAAACATGAGCCATTCTAAAATACAGTAAACAACATCAAACCAGGGGAAAGGCATAACAAACAGTGCAGTGAAGTGTTGTTTTATTACCTTTCTCTCCCGTGAGCAAAGCATCAGGCTACTGTACTAGACAGCTGCTTTCCTGTAAAACTTTTTATTGTTTTACATGTTACACTTGATCAGGAGGAAGTCTGAGGATTCACATCACATATCTTTGGCTTTTTTGAGTTTCTTTATGAATAACTACTTTTCTTCAGTTTAGGAGATGAGTCTCACACAGTTACTGTATCTGTTTTTTTATAAATGCAATAAAATGTACCAAATACCAAAAAATAAAACCCTGTTGGCAATGTTTGATGATAAGGTACAAATGTTTGTTAACAGAAATGTTGAGTGCATGCAGCTGATAGGGTGCTGCATGTCTCTTGTGTTTAATAGGAATTTCCATGGTATTCATAGGGAAGCCATTGAGAAACGTTTGTCAATTAATGTACAATTATTTGTTTAATTCTTTTTAATCTAACCAAAAAAAACAACGATTATCTGTTACGAAAATAAACAGAACAGTTAATTTGGACTTAACCTTTTTTCAAACAATATTTACATGCAGCTACTACAGTACAGGATGGGGTTAGGAGAGAGGTGGGCTGGAGACTACATTGAGGATCCCCCAAAATCATTAGGTGGTAGCTGAGTTCTTTGAGGAATAGAGGGAATGTTATATTCTAATTTAAAGAGCAGCATGAGTCTTTCTTAGAAGTCTGTCTTTGATACAAAAAAATGGCTAGATGGTGCCATCTTGTTTTGTTATATGTGTGTTTTGGTATATGTGTTCTGGGTCAGGACGGAACACAAGGTGTTATGATGTGGAGATACAGACATACTGGAATTGGTGTGTGATGGCTCCAAAAGACAGAAAAGCAGGCTAGAACCTTTACTGGCTTTCCCAGAAAAGGCACATTCAAAGTTAGCCTGTCCCAACTGCAACCTGCCAGCTGATGCCCACACAGGCCCAAAATGGGAGATTGGCTTTAAAAATTCTAAGTGCAATGAAAGTTTTACATAGCAAAAATACCTTAATAAGGAGAGGAACTGTTAAACCCTGGGTAGTTGAGACAAGTCTCCTTTGTTATGCTTGGTAATCTTTATTCATTTTTAATAGTTTTTCCAAGCCTATTTACTGTTCTTTCTAAATATAATCAGTTTTTTTTTGCATAACAATTCAGTTCTGACTTTGTTTTCTTCTATAATGTTTTTAAATAGTTACACATTTTTTATGCTTTTTTTTACATTTTAATTTTGTGCATGCTGCAATTTTGTGAGTCCCTTTACTATTGCCGCTGGGTACATAGCCTTGGAAATCTTAAGGCCAATATTACTAATATGGCCACTAGGTAGCCTGTGATGACTTTTACTTCATTTGTGGATTCTCAAACAAAAAACAAACAACTGCTCGTGCAGTCTAATTAGTGTTGCTGTCCAGATATCCTTGGTTTTGACATTTGCTTTGATTTTCTTCTCTATTTGATTTGATTCAATATACTTTATTAATGTCTGGGATTTTTGTGTCACGATTTGGTTTAGTTTAAAGATTGGACTGATTTTCTGGTTTGGATTCTCTGCTTATCAATCATTTAACCTTTAAAAATGGTGGCCTTCTCTGTGAGGCTTAACATCAAAAATTTTACAAATTAAAAATATTTATGGAAATTTAAAAAAAAAAAGCAAAAAGCTAAGAAAAACATTGTCTAAAATTGCAACCCAAAGGTGAGTCCCGACACATAATCCAATAGGCAGAATCAAAGAACACTAGTTAAAACCTCTCAAACCAGAAATATCAAAAGAAAAAGCAAATACTTAGAAAATCCTCCAAAAAGTCAATGTACCATTGCTGAGGTTTTCTTCTATGGCTCATTATATAGCTAGAGGAGGTATTAGCAGATCAGTGACTGAAGAGTGTCCCGGCCTCTTGAGGTATCACCCACAGAATACAAGGAATACAAGAGAACATACTATAATAAACAGATATTATATATATTTATATATATCTATTATAAAAGGAAATCTTGCATTAATACATTCAGCTCTCATTTTCAAATATTTCATCTGTGATGATGTCTATACCAAAGCAATGTAAATGGCACTTAACATTACCAATGGAAAAATATGACCAATAAAAAGAATTTGATCTAAAGAAAGAACTAAAAGCCCTATAACCACAACAAAAAAATGATTTATTGGTATCTATCTCTTTAAAATGTGGCACCATAATAGTCCACTACTGTAATGTCTGGAGAACTCAAAGTTTATGCAAAATGCAAAATCCATGTATTGGTCTGCTGATGGCTTACTTATTAACTCAAAGCTCATGTTTATTTGATTAAACATTTGTAGTTTATTTAGCTTGATCACTAACGTGCCCTTACACGTAGAGATTTCATGTATGTACAGTGGGTCCAGAAAGGCATATTCAGTTTTGTATCTCAGTACTCCTGGAGTTCTAAGCGATAAGCACCAAATTGCCTCTTCTGAAATTGATTTAGGCACAGTGAATGCCTCTCAGCAACAGGCCACACAGTACATCAGGCCAAAGAACTTTCTTTTATGTGGACTCGTTTCCTGGACGTTTTTTATTACTTGGACATCAGTATGCTGCTGCTTGAGTATGTGAATTTCCCCTTGGGGATTAATAAAGTATCTATGTATTAACAAAGCGAAATCTCCAGGGCAAAAGACACACCCAAAGGTCATTAGCTTTATTGCAATAAAATAAAAACACAGACTCAACCCAATTTGGCCAAATCGAGTCGAGCCCCGAACTGTTAAAAAATTACAATTTATATTTATTTCTTATCACTCTGACCTCGCTGAAAACAGCTCATTCGCTGTTCCATTCTGACTCCTTTTTCTGAAGCTGGGCTGTCACATTCTTTCATAATAACCACTATTATTTTTATTTTTTGTTATTGGTCTCTTACTTTTCTGCTTCGCTTATTTTCTAGTCGGCCTTGAGCTTACAGCCATTCCCCCTTTTTCCACCCTTGGGCTGTCTTATCACTTCCCTTGCTTGGTCTTCGAGCTAGTTTATATTGGTGGCTAGAGCTAAGCTTTAATTAAAAAAGAAATATAGCATGTGCCTTTATTTAACTACTAGCAAAATAACCGCGCTTCGCAGTGGAGAAGTAGAGTGTTAAAGAAGTTATGAAAAAGGAAACATTTTAAAAATAACGTAACATGATTGTCAATGTAATAGTTTTGTCACTGTAATGAGTGTTGCTGTCATCAAGGATTTGATTATCATTATTTCTTTCAATCAGGTTCATATTTGGAGGATGTGTTGTGTTCAAGTTATATTCTGTGTTTGTCAAACATTGTAAAGATAACAGATTTCATTCATCTAAGTGATCACTACACAAATCGATACTCGTGAATCTAAGATGTTTAACAGGCATTCCCAGTATTAAGCTGTGGATTTGCCTGCAAATATTTAGCGGTAGCGTGTCTATGAACTTAATTTAACCTTTCCCAGTCCTGCAAAGTCAGTTCACGTGAGCCGCTCGGAATACATGCATCGAAGCTTCTCAGCTGTGCTTGTGCTATCTTGTGCGATCTCGCGATGTCCACAGCTTTATTTAATGTTAGCTCAGACCAGGCATACCAGCAATTTAAACTCCGTTACAGCAATTTTAACTCTGTTACAAAGTGATCAAAAGTCTTGTTTAAACCCTGCGTCTTGTCATTAAACTTTTATCTCGCGAATATCATATTCGTCGTGGGCATGACAAATGCCAGCGGCAGCCTGTCTATGAACTTAATTTAAACTTTAGGTTTACACCATGCTTTGTTTCTGAAGTAGCTGCACTCATGAATATGCTTGTATGCTTCACACGCTTCATATTCTTTTGCTGCCTTCTCAATTGTGTAATGCGTTTTTTGAACAGGTATCATTCATCCAAGTGATCACTACTCAAATTGGTACTTGTGAATCAAAGATGTTTAACAGGTATTCCTGGTATTAAGTTGTGGATTTGCCTGCGAATATTTAGTGGCAGTGTGTCTATGAATGTAATTTAAACTTAAGCTTTACACCTTGCTTTCCTATTGATATGTGTACAAAGGCTTGTTCAGCGTCAGAGGGTTTACACAGTAGCTGCACTTATGAATATGTTAAGCACAGTCCTTCGAATATTTACCTTATATGGGCAGGCACTCAATTTTGAAATTAAACCTGCCTAACTTTTGTAAGTAAGCTGTAAGGAACGAGACTGCCAAATTTCAGCCTTCCACCTACACGGGAAGTTGGAGAATTAGTGATGAGTCAGTCAGTGAGGGCTTTTCCTTTTTTTTAGTATAGATTCATTTAGCAGGCCTGACTTGCATTAATATTTGCACTAAAGTTAATGCTTATATATTTTTCTATATTTATTTATGCTAATACATGAATATTCTAATTTTATTTTCCATACTATCCATCTATCTATCTATCTAGACTTTAACACGCGAACCACTCGAACAGCGTAAACCTTAAATATAGTGACAGCTCTCCTGTTCAAATAAAGAAGTTGTACAAAGGAGTGCTCAGCCAGAAAGTGCATGCCACAGAAAAAAACCCAGAGGGAAATGGATAAATGGAAAATAAACTATTAAGACATTCTGATATCTAGATTGCCTAGTGGAATATAGCATTATACAGTACATCATGAGATAGGGGAGTGGAAGAGAGGCAGGAAGCCAAGGGATTCTAGGCAGTGAATGTGATTGAAACAATAAAGAAATAATAGTTAAAAGATGAGATATTCCTCTTTTTTTAAGGAGCACAACACCTAATAATCAAAATAACAGTTTCTTCTGTGCCATTATTAGAAATGTCTTGAGGTGTAGCATTCAAAAACATAGCTGTTACGACTGGCTTATATTTTAAACTAGCAAAATACCCGCGCTTCTCAGCAGAGCAGTAGTGTGTTAAAGAAGTAATGAAAAAGAAAAGGAAACATTTTAATAATAACGTAACATGATTGACAATGTAATTGTGTATACATATATATACACATATACAAATATAGACATATATATATACATATATATATATACACACACACACACATATATATACACATATATATACAAATCTACATATATACTGTATATACACATATATATACAAATCTACATATATATATCTACATTATATTAGGGGTGTGACTCGATGAAAAAAATGAATCTAATTAATTAGAGGCTGTGTAATAATTAATCTTGATTAATCGTATGTAATCACACATGAGAATTTACCCCAAATCGCAAATGTTTTTTTTTTAATTTAAAAGGATTTTAGTGGGCAACAGAATCAAATAATAGACATGGACATGAATATTGTAAACTCAAGCTCTTTTAATTTCTGAAAAAAAAATGCTTTTAAACTGCATTTCAATTCAAAACAGAAACAAAAATATTATCCCTGGCTAAAATTGGGCAGACTTAAAAATAAAGTGGTATTTTAAGTACTTTAAGTACATTTTCAGATTGGTATTGTCTTTAAATAATAATAACCAAAATTTCAATATAAAGTGCAGTTTTTCTTCTTAAAAAAATAAGTCAGAAACATAAAAGGTAATTTGACCAGCTTCACCTTTAAACTCTGAGTAACCTTAGCCAAAATTATTTTGTACATTAGGCTAAAACAGTGTGATCATTGAACATTTTGTAATCAGATGTAATTAGAATTACTAACGGTCACGGAAGACCAATGATCCCCAGTAAGAGCCACCAAGTGGCTCTTTCTGTAATGCATCTAATTTTGCTTGCTTTTCTGTGTGCACAAAACCATGCTTTTATCAAGGCTTCCATTGGGTAGTCTTTTGAAATGAAATTTTCCTCCGATCAGTCGTAGGAACGGGCTTTATTTCGACTCTAACATTGTGTGCATCAATGTAATCGATGTACCAGGAAATCATGCATTGACAAATGTTCCCTTTTGCTTTGAATTGAAAGTGTGATTAAATGTGTTATTTTTTTAACGCATTATGGAGTACATGCATCAAAGCTTCTCAGCTGTGCTTGTGCTAAGAAAAGGAAACATTTTAAAAATAACGTAACATGATTCTGCGTTAACCACATATTTTTTCATACATCTCAAACCAAGGGGATGCGAAGGTAAAATAAGTCGGGAAGCGTGCGTACATACCCTCTCGGGAATCGAACCTCGGATGTCGGCACTAGAGGCGAAGCTTCTATAATTACGCCACAGCGTGTGGTTTGTCTATTTGAGAGTATGTAGATCGAGGTATATATATACCCTGTATATATATTCGCAGCAGAGAAGTAGTGTGTTAAAGAAGTTATGAAAAAGAAAAGGGAACATTTTATAAAAATAACGTAACATGATTGTCAATATGCAGTGATTGTTTTGTGAGTGCTATGAGTGTTGCTGTCATCAAGGATTTGATTATCATTATTTCTTTCAATCAGGTTCGTATTTGTAGGATGTGTTGTGTTCAAGTTACATTCCGTGTTTGTCAATCGTTGTAAAGATAACAGGTTTCATTCATCGATTCGTTTCTTACTGTATCAATAAACAGCTTGTCTTCCTCTTAATCTGAGACGTGACACACTGCATGCACGGGGTTTTTTTTTACACTGTCTTCCTTTAGCGGGACATTGACTTTTTCCACCGTGTGCTTTGTTTCCACAGTAGCTGCACTTATGAATAGGCTTGTATGTATCAGACGCTTCATATTTTTTTGCTGCCTTCTCAATTGTGTAATTCGGATTTTGTTCAGCACTCTTTGGAACTGTTGCTTTTTGTCTGTGCACTGCATCATTTCATGTGAGCCGCTCGGTGTACATGCATCAAAGTTTCCCAGCTGTGCTGGTGCCATCTCGTGCGATGTCCATGGCTGTATTTAATGTTAGCTAAGACCCGGAACTTAAAAGTTTCTCTCGCAGTTTCGCCGAGTTTGTGCCAAACACCACCCTGACAATCTCATCTTCCTTTGCATAAGCACAGTCCTTCACCCATGAATATTTAGCGGCAGTGTTTCTATTGGATTGCCACTGACGGACGGCCTTATATGGGCAGGCACTAAATTACGTGGGAGGCGTAACTCCACCTCCCACAGGCATCGAGCAGAAGTCTATTATAGTATTCCCTTATGGGAAAAGAAAAGTTGGACCAGCCAGTACTGTCCCAATTTTATGCAGCAGCTATTGAAAGCATCCTCAATTCTTTTGCTATCAGTTTTAGCAATGTATCTGTTCATTTGCTCAAAATGTAAACTACAGGGTTATTCAGACAGCAGAAGGCACTGTAGGCCAAATAGAGACTTTATTCACTTTATTCAGGGAATACATGAATACCAGGTTTGAAAATAAACAGATATTAACAATGATTACTGACAACACTCACCCAAGCAGCCATTGATTTAAATTATACATACATTAGTTTCTTAACCCACTTATCCAGGGGCAAGGGTCTCTGGGAAGCTGGAGCTTATCCCAGCAAAGTATTTTGAGCAAAGACAAGAACAATCCCTGGACATGATGCAAGTCCATTGCTGGATGAACACACACATGCACATATAGATTAAGGCTAATTTAACAAAGGCAATTCACTTAACCTGTTTTAAATTTATTAGCATCATAAAAACATTACCAGCTGAAAAGCAAGAACCACTTAGCATGTCAATAAGTTCTTTCCTACTGAAATCCTCCTGATCAATTTTTGATATATCTCTGTCCTCTAGATCGCCAAATGTCTATATCCAACCTAAGTTACATAAAATTTGAAAGAGTTCAACCTATATAATGCTAGGAACAGGGGTAGGTCCATGGATTGTCATAATTTTTAAAGTATTTATTGTGGTTTGTGCTTCACGTTATTAGTGGCTGTTATTCTGATATTGTTTGTTGTCAAGTCAGGTCAGGTCAGGTTGGGGATTATGGTACTAAGAATTCCACTGAACATTTTACACAACTCGATACTACTACTACTGTGTATAATTATGGGGATGACGACATACATCACATTTTGTACATTACTGTTGTTATATCTATGACAACTTATGACAGCATAGTTTATATACTGCCTGAAGCTGCCAGATACTAATGATCCTTAATGTGATTAGGCCAGTTTGAGAATATTAATACTAGGATTTTGCAAAATCCCCCCCAAAAAAAATTCATTCACTTAAATACTTTGAAGGGCAGCTTCCCTGAATTAATTTTGACTGTGACTCTGGCCAAGGCTTTATTTTAATAGTTTTAAGATAAAATTATCCAGTGTGCATATGATGCAAGTTTTCACGTTTTAATTTAGAGACAGCCATCTTCTCTAACAATTCCAGATACCGTAAATCTTACCATTTTTCCCATTTTTTGTAGAATATGATATTTTCAACATGGAGTTGGGGTCCATAATGACATTTTTTCAGCTTAATTTTATTTTTATGTCTTATATAGTGTAGTTACTGGCTAAGAAATTAGATTTGTTCAATGGAAACTTAAAAATGCATCAATCAATAAATCAGTTACCTTTGGATGCATTGTTTTTTCATATCAAGCGATGACTGAATTTCTTCCAGGCTAGCAGTATTTTCTTGATGCTTCTCACTCTCCACCTGGAAAAAGTGCAGATTAAATATTTTTTGTCAGTTGTGTTGACCTTGGATGCCAAAGTTCTTTACTTTTTCATGACTGATATTATACAACCCTAAAGGCAGAAAAGTCAACTGTCTGCTCTATAGCAACATGAAATTAATCATTTTTATGCTAAGAGTTTAGACTGTCATAGAACGTTATGATGTAAGGAAAATACAGGTACAGATGCAGCCAGTAAGTTCATACTAGTATATTATTAATATTATTATTAAACAGACAGGCAGGATATTGTATGGAATATGCTGACTTAGGCTAAATACTGGCTTAGCACTATAATGTATATGTAGTTTTGAGAGAAAGAATGCAATCAAGAGATGGTGTGGACAGAGAATTCAAGCAAGGATTGTAACTGAGGAGACTAAATTAAATAAAACAAAGACCAGGAGGTGTAGACAGAATCATAGTCAAGGAACAGAGAAACTGGTCATATGCCAAAAAGCAAAACAAATCCTAAGCCAAAACAAAAAATGAGAGAAAAAGTAGTCGTAACTCTATAATAATGGTATTAAAGATGCTAAAGATTTGTTAACAACCAGGAAGTGTGAAATGCTGACTTTTGTGCCGTTAATGATATTGTGCATCGTACAATCCCAGTTGTCAAGCCTATCCATGGTATGGCAACCACTAACAAAGCTATTCTAGTTGGGTAATGCTATCAAGAAAATCAAAAGAGCACCATGCGAGAAGGTGAACTATATTTAATAGTAGTAAAAGAAAATGGAGAAAAAAAATTCCAAACCCCTGGAACCATTTCAAAATAATCTGTAAAGGTCAAGTAACAGTTGAAAAAAAATGTTAAAATCCTAAGCCTGATAATAACATAATATGTACACCGAGTGTTAAAACTGTCACTGGACATAATAGTCTTGAAGTTCCAGAGTTGGCTTAAACCACTCTGATTGCACCGCCATATTATTCAGTCCGTGTTACATATTATCATTCAGAACATATCAAAGAGGATATAAAAGATATTATGGTCTACAAAACCCCAAATTAAGCTAAAGGGCTCAGACCACACTGGATTAACATTATTACTTTCACATGACTAAAAAACAAACACTATCACTGATTATTTTGGTCTGGATATGGTGTAATGCACTGTCAGTTTATAAATACAACAATCAAGGCAAATAATGCAACTTTGAAATCAAAATTATTGGGAAAATACTTTGAAAAATAATGTTTAAGGGGTTAATAGGAGTGCAAAGGGAGCCCCAAAAATCCCCTGAATCAGTCGATAGCATACGAGTACGATGTAGTTCTCAAAACTGCCACTTGGTATAATATGCCTACAGTCTGGGTAATCATTTTGCTGACTGGCATTGAGATGAGTTAATCAAGTGCATACTTCTGCCGTTTATTCCACAGTACGACTGTACACTTGACGAACTTCTTCATAAATGGTTTGCTCCCCATGGACAACTGTTAATCAACAACATTACATTGATCTGCTGTGGCTTCTGCATGAAAGTATCAGGAAAAAACCTTCAGTAAACTGGTGTACCTAAAACTGGATTTTGCACCTTGACAATGCATCAAAAGCATCACGTTGTCAGAACCAAAAGCAATGTGCTTATTGCTTTTCTGCTCCAGGATTTGCCAGACCTCATTTCCTGTAACTTCTTTTTGTTTACAAAATTAAAATTGAGACTGAAGGGTAGGAGATTTGCTACCAGGAAAAAAACATAGGAGGGCTCTAGGACCTGAAATGATGATGGTAACAAATAATGGGCACAGGAAATGTTTCCAGGACTGGGAGAAGCCCTGGAACAAAAGTATTGCATTTCAAGGAGAGTATACTGAAGAAACATAAAAGGGAATTGCTGTAGTATTTTTTTTTTTTTTTTTTAACAATTCTGGAAATTTTTATGTTCCCCATGAAATGTGGTATGCGGCTTCAGCATACTATTCATATATTTCAACAGACTAGATTTCCTGTCTTTAAAAGACAAAATAGTAATTGATTTGCACTAATATATGCTTACATTGATAAACCCTGCCTAAAGCACATACAGTACATGTACCAGTCCAAGGGTGTGGTAGGGAATTGTGTTGATGGTATACTTGTAAAAGGAAAAACAATGCATTAGGAATGCAATTAAAAGCCTTGCTGTTGTAGTCTGAATCATTACAAAAACTTGTTAAAATAAAATAAGCCAACAGAAACATGTATCTCAGTGTACATCAAGGGTTGCTCTCAAAAAAATTCTAATTTTTTTTTTTTTTACTTATTTTTTTAACATTTTATTGAATGTGTTAAAGGCAAGTAACATTCCATACAAACAAGTCAAACTTAACAAAACTAAGTTCAAATCAACCTTCACCTATGAGAAATAAAGTTTTTCTCTGTCTGTTCTAAGTTCTAAGAAGGGAAAAAAGGAAGAAAATCCTTTTCCCCAATTTAAATGCTTATTCTAAAGTATTATTGATTAGATCCTGCCAGGTTTTAGAAATGTTTTGTACAAATCTTGTAAGTGAAATTTTGATTTTTTTCCAATTCAAATAGTATATACCATCAGTTACCCACTGTCTTCAAGAGGTGAGTTAGGATTCTTCCAGTTAAGCAAGATTGAGTCTATGTGCCAATAGTGAAGTAAAGGCAATTACAGTTTGTTTGTAACTCCTTCTAGTAAGATGCATTTTGTAAATTTCTGCTTCATTGACTGAATTCAAAAATTATTAAAACTATTTTTTTGAATAACAGTATTAGATTTTCATTATTAGTAATAGAGTACTGCATTTTCACAGATACTAATGAATTTAACATTCTTACCATTCGTAACAAATACTGAAAGATTTTTCTGGTTGACTCCTCCTGTATGATGATCTTAGACTGAATTTGTTCTTTCAGTGCTGTTAGCTGATCTTTTATTTCTCTTGTAGCCTCCTTCTGAGATGTGACTGTACTTAACATTGTCTGCATACAATCTTGCAGATTAACCCCTGAAATCTAAAAACAAAACGAATGAAAAAGGAAGCATTGAAGCTTTGAAGTTTGAGGTCTAATTTAAAACTGAAAAAGCTGTGTAATTCAGGAGACTTTTGTTCACCATTTGCATGCCACTTGTTTGTATTCACACAGTTTATATAACTAATGGTGCTAAATAAACTATAATCTTTTTTTTTGTGGTGGAGCCATATAGTTGATACTAGGACTGATGATTTTTTAATATTAACAATGACAAATTTTACTTTGATACAGCACTTTTACAAATTAATACCATTAATAATGCTTTGCAAGTATAGCAGTAGTAATTTTGCAGATTGCATAGAACTTCCCATCAGAAATATTTCTACTACTTGCACTGATGCAGTATTATCAGTGATACGAGGGACATTCAAATAGTTTCTGCAATTCTTTAAAGCTATTTAAGAATTTCAAAAACAATACATCACTTTTCTACATAGTCACCTTCGCTTGCGATGCAATTTTCAAAGCGTTGTACCAACTTTTTAATGTCCAATTACTACTTATCCCGCCTTCATCGTTTGCAATAAAAATGTAAAAGTGCAGAAACTTTTCAAACATCCCTCGTATGTAAGTTCTGATATCAATCACTGTTGGAGCTAATTTTTTATTAGATCATGAATGTTTAAATCCTTCTGATAAGGTAAAGAAATAATTCTGCATTCTTCTCTATTATGTCAAACTTAAAAAAAAAACAAAAAAAAAAACTGAAAGCTTCTAGAAGTAAAAAATGACAAAGGCTGATTGTTGAAAGTCATTTGTACTTTACTGGAAGAGGTTCTCCTGAACCATAAAATAACTCAAATGGAGTAAGAGGATTTGAAACATGAAGGAATAAATGAATGAATTTTAAAATGTGGAAGTTCCAAAATTCAGAAAAAAACAGTTTTGTCATCCACAAAACAAACCAGATTGAGTGGAATTTGTCGGACGGACGGACAGACGGACAGACCTTTATTTGTCTTTGGGGGTAGCACAAATGATGTCATTAGAGAGCCAAATATTCTGTTGACACGTCCTGTTGATGCGGGAGTAGATAGATAATTTATGGACAGTGTAAGGTTTTCATTGTAAGGCATGTACAGCCACCAAGAAAAAATGCTGATAAAAATTCAAGTTCAGCAGCTGAATTCCTGCTGCCACGCCTCCCAGACTCAAAATTGAAAAGCATGTCTTTGGTATGTGGGAGGAAAGCCTGCGCATCTGGAGAAAAGACACATGCTGTCACAGAGGGAGGATCACTTACCATTGCACCAATGTGATGCTCATTCACCACATATTTTTAACAAATAATTTTGATACTTTGCTTCACTGTTTTAGGCCATAAATTTACCAATTTGCCTTTATGGTGTTACAATTAATTAAATCATTATAATAGTAAAAAGTCAGAAACACAAACATGCAATTGTTAAATGCCCCGATACCATTTGATAATCCCATCCGTCATCCAAACCACTACATCCTAACTACAGAGTCACTGGGGTCTGCTGGAGCCAATCCCAGCCAACATACTGTAGGGTGCAAGGCAGGAAACAAACCCCGGTTGGGGCGTCAGCCCACCACAGGGCTCACACACACTGGGGACAATTTAGGATCGCCAATACACCTAACCTGCATGTCTGTGGGAGGAAACCAGAGTACCCAGAGGAAACCCACCCAGACACGGGGAGAACATGCAAACTCTACGCAGGGTGGACCCAGGAAGCAAACTCGGGTCTCCTAACTGCAAGGCAGCCGTGCTACCCACTGCGCCACCGTGCCGCTCCATTAGATAATCCCTCAAAATTAAAAACTTTATTCATGACTTTGTCCAGGCAGGAGAATACATGTATAATGTTTTCTCTGTATAATTTAAAAAAGGTGTGATATGTGATGAATTACAAACTGTTGTATTTTTTACTTTTACTTAAAATATATGTGTTGAATGCAATACACAGAAACATCAAGGAACAAAGACTGCCTTGTTCCTTTTTATATGGATCCTAATAAAATAATCTTTTTACATTTTAATTCCTTTACCTATTTAAGTTTTCACTTGTTTTTGAGAAGATATTTGAATTATACACGTGAACACTTTTAAACATAAATGGAAAATGAAGTGGACCGTCTGTTACATATCCACCATTCCAGAACTTATCTTTTTCTGTATATTAAGTTGTCAGTTAAATGGAAAACATTTTAGATATTAAGTGATAATGATTATTACCAGGTGACTTTCATGATTCCTCCTCTTCCTTTGTCGTAACAGCTTCTGCCTCTTCTGCAGTTAAACACAATTCAAACAGTTAATACATTACCGTAAACAGGAAGAGTGTCTTTATCTCATGAAATTACAATTCCAATCAGCGTTTAATACCTGATGTTGAATTTGTGGCTAAATTTTATCTTAAGAAAACAGTCATTACTCCTCCAAGTGTTTCGTTCATATATTACCTTTACAGAAGTGGAAATTTTACAGTAGTTATGGTAGCCAAATGGAAAAAAATTGTCTGGTCAAAGAAACAATAAGGGGGTAACTATAGAGATTGTACTTAAAGAAGCACACAAAAGGTTAATCAGTAAATGTAGCAGGAGTTCAATGAGCCAAAATGACTAAAACAGCATAAACAAGATATAAAAATCTGTTGTAATTCAGATATTTAATCAAGCCTTTAACAAAAATTGTAATGACTAGTCAGATATATTTGTTGTTTTCACGCAGAAACGTCTACGTTAAATAATGCTTTATCACCATTTCAAATAATCTTAGTGAGTTGATGTCACATGTCGTGTCCTTATGAAGTGCTTGACAATGAAAACTATGAGACATGTCAACAAATGGCCGAGTCCATGTAAAAAGAAAATATAAAATAGTATTGCAATATAAAGGGGAGAAATAACAGCCATTAACAAATCAGCAGCACAAAAATAAAGAAAATATGAGTATTTCTGTTTCCTAAGTCTGGTCATGGGAATATTAAAAATAAGTCAAAAACACACTGAACACATTTAATCAAAATCATTTTAAATGCATTGTTTAGGCACTGATGGTGACAAAACTCACTTAAGAAAGAGCTGATGCAATTCTCAGAGAAAAGGTTTCTAATACAAAGCCAACCACACTGTACATGTTTTACACAGGGGTCTAAACCATGCTAAACCATTACTAGTTTTCCACTGAATTTAGAGTATTATTAGTTTACTGTACGTAAGAGTTTTGCAAAGCTACAAAATGGAAATATCTGGAATAGCCAAGCCAGTCACCCGATTTAAATCCAATTGAGCAGGCCTTCCATATGCTGAAGAGACAACTTGAGGGGGACAAATGCCGGAAACAAGCAGAAGCTGATGAGGCCTGGCAGAGCTTCACCAGAGAAGATCCTCAGTTTATAAATCAGACTTCACGCAGTCATTTACATACAAAGGAAATGCGACAAAATACTAAATATAACACTTTTAATAGACCTGCTGTCTTAAATATTATAGACACAAAAATGGGCATTTCTACATGGTGTGCCTGAAATGTATACAAATACTCAAGTGAAAATCTGCAAGGTGCACATCTAAATTGTTTGATTTGTAATTTTAAACTTGAGGAGCAGAGGGACAAATCAAGCAAAAATGTGTTGTCACATACGTGTGAATAGGAGGCAGCTGAAGAGAAGAATGGTAGTACATCTGCTCAGGGGGTGGCGGGGTGCACTAACGCTCTTTTTAAGTTCCCTGTAGACCTTTCCCGGGAAATCCCACCAGGAGCCACTGCCTCGACTCTGGACACACCACTTCCGGTCCCAGCCCCAAGGACGACATCACTTCTGGCCCCGAGGACAACCTCACTTCCCCCAGACTTCTTATAAAGCCTCACTCCTTTCCCCTGGAATTCAGTTGTTTTGGACTCTGTCTTGTAAACTTCACTCAGACTTAAACATTTACTTTTTGCAGCCAGGATACAGAATTATACGGGTGGCTGCCCAAACCTTTGCCATCTCTCATGTCTCTTCTTATCACAGTGTCATTGTCCCAAACATGGTTTTTGGGCCCATGAAAAATGTATAGAAATTATTTTAAGATGTCCTTCATGGAAGTTTCAAGCAATATGAAGTAGCACAAACCAGGAATTTGTTTGATATCTTCATGAGCTCCCACAGACCAGGCCATGGTGTGATTAAATCTTTTACTTCTACCTACTCGTTTTCTGTTTGATGTAGGAACAGCTCTACCATCATCTTCTTGCTCATCCTGGGATGTCAGGGTAGTACTGCTTTCTGAAAGAGAATCAGGGAAGCACACACGGTGTTACCTTTACATAGGACTTCTTATGTCATAACCGTTCCAGAAACACACTGTGTATTTCAGCATATATTCATCCAATTTTCATCCATAAATATATTGAGAATATGCTGGGTCAGGGATTGAAGTCACAAAATCTTTTTCTTGAAACCTTTGTGGCATCCTATGATTGTTTTATGGGTTTCATTTTTTTTGTTTTGTTATGAATTGCATTACAAAGCAGGAATTACAAGCAGGCAGGTTACATAAAGGTGAATCTTCAAATTCACATATAGAAAAGCAAGTGATTTTATGAATGATGTTGTATGTCATAGCTGTTCGAAACATGCAAATATGTTAATGTAACAATTTCATAAAATCCCAATATGAGGCACTTTCCACGTATTATAAACCATTTTAAAGAAGGTGGAAATAATTGTCTTCTAAGAGTGAAATTTATGAAAGATGTAAACTATTTGCACAGATGACCATTATTTCATGTTGTGTTTAGTATTGCTAATTGCTCTATTTTTATTAACTGACTTGTAGGGAAGCAGCAAAGTAAAAACTCTATAATTGATACTTTTCTCAAACTTATTGTCTCAAGTTTTGAGTTTATGTGAAAGATGCCGAGGTGTCAAAAATAATGGCACACAACAAGTGCAAGTTCCTTGCAGATCCTTCAAAGTCTGGAAAAAGATAGACTAATAGTGGCAGGAGAGGAGTCAGCACAGGGGCCATAAGGACACAGTACACCTTGTAGGTGTGCAGTGTGCCCCAGAATACATTAGGCCTGGGCAGCCACACAAACAAGGAATTGCACGATCCAAGCAGAAGTATTCCCTGTTTTATGAGGATACTACGAGCTGGTGCTAGGAAAAAGACAGCGAAGACAAGGAAGACAAAACAATTTTTCCCTCATTGCATTGCAAAAGAAAACATAAAGTGTGATATAGATGAAAATATGTGGCCAGACAGATGTGAGCGACAAGAGGTCCAGTGAAGATTTCCAGTGAGCATTGTTAAATTCTGCATGATGTTTAGTACAGTATAATGTTGTGATTTTTGGTTTATGGATATTTTTTTTTTTGTGTATACAGTGCTGGGTGTATTTATTCTTTTAGTTATTTGGTGCATTGTACTGTCTTGAGTGTATTCCAGTAAAAATGCTTTAAATTCATGTATGTGATGTGTTTTTATTTTACTAATGAAATGTACTGTACTTGGCTACGTGCTTTATTGTTCAGTCCAGGCAATGTAGAGGCTTGTAATGTTATGTTGTTATTGTAATGGATGAATGTAACATTCACTGCACTCGTGTCTGTCATTGCAAAAATGTGGCTAAATATTTTGTTTGTTGTGATTTGTGTGATTTGAAATGCACTTTGTTTTGTTGACTCTGACTAATTAACTGAAGAAATGATTTGCTTTTGTAATACTAGGGGTCTTTGCCCACTGCTCGCTTCACGAGCCAGCCCCCGTCTTTGGTTATCCGGATACACACTTTTTTTTTTCTTGGAACTGTTGCTTTTTCATTATTTTCATTTTTATTTTAGAATATCGGTTAAAACGATATTTAGAATTATGTTTTTTTCAAGATCGCATTGAATTTTGATTCCGTTTTTGGACTTGCATCTTGACAACGTAACGTATTAACTGCCCATGAATGAATATCGTTTCTTTTTCTCTTAGAAACAAACCAACTTTTTCGAATGTCTGTCCTTGTGATTTGTTTTTTTCTCATAGCAAAAGCTATTCTAACGTAAAACTGTAAACGTTTTAATACGAATCGCATATCAAGGTCTCTTTTGGTGTCTAATGTTATTCGTGGAATATTATACTACATTACCTTTTTTGTCATCTGTTAAAATTTTACGTGATAGAATTGTTCGACCAATTTTTAATACAACCAATCTTGTCCCATTGCATAGTCCATCACTCATACATAAATTACGCAATAACATTACGATACATCCTTCTTTTAACAGTAATTCAGCCAGTGGGAGGCCGGACAGTGTTAACGCTTGTAGATATTCTATCAGCCGTTTTAAAAATTTTTTTGCAAAGTAACCAATAAATGCATGTGCAGTAAACCCCGTTTTTGAAATTCCATCATGTAAATATATGTTCAGATTTGACCGAACATCGTTTCGAGTTCTTTCAATAAAATTAACACTTTCTGATAAAACAATCTACTTATGAAAGTCAGAATATCCTGAGCTGATGTAGCCGGTGGCATTGTTTTCAAGAATCTCCGGATTTCTGGCCATTGTGGATTGCACACCATTGTAATAAATAAATCTGGCGAACCGATAATTCTGGATATTGCCATTGCATCATTCCCTGTAATGGATCAGAATGTGGTGAATTATTACAGAAATGTTGATTCATGTTTTGCTTTTGGATGAACACGAATATCTACTCTGTTTTTGATATTTCTATCTTTCGAAACTATTATTACATGTAGATTAATTATATACTGTATGTGTGCGTGGTCTTTCTGATTCATATAGAAATCCAAGAAAAGTTCTTTGTCCATGTTTTGCAGATAAATTTCGTGTGAAGTGTGTTACTTTTGGATGTCTGGATTTGTATCCATTATTGGCTGTATAATTTCAAATACGTCTGATCGTTTAACTCTTTTGATTCTATGTTGCATCATTGCATCATAAATATACACCTGACCGAATTGTGGTTTCTTTGAAATTAAACTTGTCGTTGCTTTAATTGTTGCTGGACGACAGATTCTCATAGCGTATGGTCCATTCTAGTGTAAATCTACATTTTGAACATTGAATGATGCGAATAGATTATTGGAGACTTGGATATTTTGCCTGTAGTGTTTGCTGATTTCACTTTCCCCAAACATCAAATCTTTTAATTCTATTGGATACGCCTCCTCATTGTGTATAAACACTACTTTTCCCTGATGGCAACACGAGTTAGACAATCTACAAGTCTCTGACTTAAACTTCAAAGCCTTACAATATTTACATACTTACATATCACCTATGTCCATATATTCGATCTCTATTCGCAGTTCCATTATTTCTCTGAGTAATAATTTCTCTTTGTTTGCGCTAATGTGATCTTTACTTTTTTTTAACACTTTCATTTTTTTCTGCTTTAATATTCTCTATCTTGCTCTGCATGTGTATTGCACCTACGTTGTTTCTGACTCTTTTGAATTCCACTGTTTTCATTATCTCTAACCTGCTCTGCATGTGTTTGGCTCCCTTGGTTTTTAACATCTTTATGATGTTTTACTTTGTTTTCTACACTGTCTTTTATTTTTGACCTCGCTTTGTCCTACTTTTTTTTCAATTACACCTGGCCCGTGGTGATTAGTTTCCCTTTTATCGAGTAATAATTTCCGTTTGTTTGCACTACTTCGATCTTTACTATCTTTTTTTTGATACTTTCGAATTTTCCTGCTTTCATATTCTTTATCTTTCTCTGCATGTGTTTTAGGTCAACGTATTTGAATACTTTGTCTTTCACTCTTTGTCTTTTATTTCTGAGCCTAATTGGACGTGCTTTTTTTCAGTTCCACTTGTTCCAGGCTGATTATTACTTTCCTTATTTTCTGAATTTGCACATAGATTATTCTTTCTTTTTTGCATTTTTTTCTCTCCAATGGTATTGGGTCACTTTTCTCCGCGCTGCACTTTCTTCTTCGCTTAGTCATCGACATTTATACATCTATAACATATTGTCCTTATACACTTTATATGCACCGAGAGCAAAGGACCTGTACCTGCGAAAACCTTTTAAAAGACTGGGTGTTTTGCTGCCCATGGTCTTATTTGATATTGGTTATAAGTAGGGCGTGTCTTGCAAGAATTTCATGTTCTACGTCCCCGGGTCAATCTCTTGGCACAAAGTCTCATGTTTAAGGTCCCTGCGAGACGCTTCATGGCTAATCTCTTTCGTCTCGTGGGTTTTTAAATGTCTTCCGTGAAAATCACGTCTCGTCTCCCTAGTCTCTCCCTCCCAGGATTTTTTTTTTGGGCTGATTATTACTTTCCTTATTTTCTGAATTTTCACATAAGATTATTCTTTTTCTTTTTTGCATTTTTTTCTCTTCCAACATTTTTGGGTCTCTTTTCTCCGCACTGCTCTTTCTTCTTCACTTAGTCGTCGATGTTTAATCTATAATGTATTGTCCTCATATGCTTTATATGCACAGAGAGCCCTGGATCTGTACCTGCGAAAAGCCTTTACACAACTGAGCGTTTTACAGCCCGTGCTCTTATTTGATATTGGTTGTAAGTAGGGTGTGTCTTGCAAGAATCTCATGTTCTACGTCCTCATGAGACGGTCCTAGGTCAATCTCTTGGCACAAAGTCTCACGTTTAAGGTCCTCGCAAGATGATCCGTGGCCAATCTCTTTCGTCTCGTGGTTCTTTCAGGTGTCTTCCATGAAGATCATGTTTCCTCTCCCTAGTCTCTTCCTCCCAGGATTTTTTTTTTTATAATAGAGAGACAAAAATGTTTTGTGTGAGTGTCGCCTTTTTGTTGATTAACTATTGTGTTCTGCCTATTATATATACTGTTGTGTAAAATTCACTTAAAGTAATGAGAATTTTTCATGAAATGTGCCAAAGCAATTGTGAAAAAGTAATATAACTTAATTGTTGCTATTTATAGATTTAATAAGGTTTCTTCATATTACTATTGTCAGACATGGATTTTGTTTCCTACATGTTAACATTTATACACCTCCATCTTCAGAGAAAAAGAAAATAGAAAATCAACCTAAAGAAAAGAAAATTGACAGACGACCGACAGATAGACCGAAAGTCCCTAGGGGGAATTTGGCAAAGAATGGATGAAGTCGTACCACTAGTTTATGTACTGTTGATTTACTGTGTTAAACACTGAAATATGTTATTTGGTTTAACATGCAGAGAGCTACTTTTTCTTGATATTTTGAATTTATGATAAGACTAGCAAAATACCTGCGCTTCACAGCGGCGAAGTACTGCCTTAAAATTTTTATTAAGAAGAAAATGAAACCTTTTTAAACTGAGGGAAAATATACCAATTATTATTTGTTAAGGATCTCTTTGTATACCACATTGTCAGTTCGGCCCTCCGGTTGTAATATGACCAAGCTGTGCGCTGAGCTTACAGTACTCTTGAGCATGCAACTTACAGTTGGCCATGTGAACAGTAATCTTGTTTCAAATCTCACAGCTTGGATTGCTGCTGTCATAATCGGTTTGAGTTTTATGGTTTGTTTCAATTACGACAGTATTTGTAGGACTTGTGTTGAAGAGACATTCGGCATCTGTCAAGCGTTGTTAAGTATACAACCAGTTTCATTGATAACTTCACATCCAGCTTTTGAGAGTTTAAACATTTCTAAACATCAAAGTGTCCACTACTGAAGTCGTCACCTGTGAATCTAAGATGTTTAAGAGGCATTGGCAGTTGTCCAAAGGTGTAAAATATTTGGCCATTTCGGTACACTTGAAAGCGACAACCGAACAATTCAGCAGCAGCCATCAACTCACATGCAGATGCATAGGTGAAGGGCTTAAGCATTTCACTCTTATAGTGCTCCTGTGTAGTATAATTATCTCCTGTACCGTCATCAGTCCACACCTTGAACCTGTCCCAGTCTTTCAATACATAAGACACAATACAATGTTCCTCTGGATATCAAGAGTGAGCCTGCAATATGTAACAAAGAGAATGGAAAAGGCAGGTGCCATCTCCAGGCATGGAAACCACTCGATAAGTGACAGTTCTTTGATCGATGGTGATCACCTTGATAGACATGTTAATGGGAGTACGGATGGAATGATAAAGGAAATGGGTACCTGAACAATGTAAAGTAAGTCTAAAATACCTGCACAATAACTATAATCGTAATCTATACTAATAAAAGGCAAAGCACTCACTCACTCACTCACTGACTCATCACTAATTCTCCAACTTCCTGTGTGGGTAGAAGGCTGAAATTTGGTAGGGTTATTCCTTACAGCTTCCTTACAAAAGTTGGGCAGGTTTCATTTCGAAATTCTACGCGTAATGGTCATAACTGGAAGCTGTTTTTCTCCATTTACTGTAATGGAGATGAGCTTGAACACCGTGGGGGCGGAGTTTCGTGTGACATCATCACGCCTCCCACGTAATCACGCAGTACATAGAAAACCAGGAAGACCTCCAAAAAGCGCTGAAGAAAACATGCATTATATAATTGAGAAGGCAGCGAAACAATAAGAAGCGAGCGAGTGACATAAACAACCATATTCATGAGTTCTGCTACTTCGGAAACAAAGCACGATGTAAACCTACACTTTAAATTAAGTTCATAGACAGGTTGCCGCTGGCGTTTGTAATTTAGTGCCTGCCCATATAAGGCCGTCCGTCAGCGGCAATCCAATAGCAAACTCCCACTAAATATTCACGGGTGAAGGACTGTTCTTATGCAGAGGAAGATGAGATGGTCAGGGTGGTGTTTGGCACAAACTCAGCGAAACTGCGGAGAAAGTTTTAAGTGCCAGGACTAAGGTAACATTAAATACAGCCATGGACATAGCACGAGATGGCACCAGCACAGCTGGGAAACTTCGATGCATGTACACGAGCGCTCACGTGAACTGACGCAGTGCACAGACAAAAGCAACAGTTCCAAAGAGCGCTGAACAAAAACCGAATTACACAATTGAAAAGGCAGCAAAAAATATGAAGCGTCTGATACATACAAGCATATTCATAAATCCAGCTACTGCGGAAACAAAGCACACGGTGGAAAAAGTCAATGTCCCGCTAAAGGAAGACAGTGTAAAAAAAAACCCGTGCATGCAGTGTGTCAGGTCTCAGATAAAGAAGAAGACGAGCTGTTTATTGATGCAGTAAGAAACGAATCGATGAATGAAACCTGTCATCTTTACAACGATTGACAAACACGGAATGTAACTTGAACACAACACATCCTACAAATACGAACCTGATTGAAAGAAATAATGATAATCAAATCCTTGATGACAGCAACACTCAGTAACACTCACAAAACAAATACTGTATATTGACAGTCATGTTACGTTATTTTTAAAATGTTCCCTTTTCTTTTTCTAGCTTTTTTAACACACTACTTCATACGCGGGTATATATATATGTATATATATACCCCGATCTACATACTCGAATACTATCGAATGGATACTTTATTCGCCATCAATGATTGTTTTGGTAAAGCCATACTCAGTGTATTCATTAGATGAACGGTAAAAAAGTAAGAGCGAGGAAGGATGACTTATTGAGGCATGCAGGCTGTAGTGCGCGTCAACTCTATCTGAATTGCGCGATCACATTTGAAAAAATATATCTTTTCAAGTTCTATTTAGTCCATATGTGTCAAACTCAAGGGCCGCACTCACTGATGAGCACCTGCAGTCCATCCTGAGAATCTCCACAACACAGAACCTCACACCAAACATAAACAAACTTGTTGCCAAAAAAAGATGCCAGGCGTCCAGCTCTAAAACATTTTATTTATATTTCCAGGTTTTGTTATGCAGCATGTTCATATTTAAATTTGTATAATTTTGACAGGATATATTTTTATGGAGAGCAAAATCTTTTGGGACATTTAAAATCTAAGTTTATTTTTTATATAAAATTACATAAGAGTAAAAAGAAATTTGAATGTTTGTTCTTTTAACGTTTACTTTATTTCTAACTTGTATAATTTAGACAGGATATATTTTTATGGAGAGCAAAATATTATAAGTTGTTTAAGGTTTGAGTTGATTTATTCAGGAATAATATTCCTGTCTGTTTTTACCATTCCTACCAAAGATATTTCTGTCGACTAAATAAAAATTCCTTCTATTTAAAATTTAAATAGAACTTGAACAAATACGATAGTTCATAATATCCACGCAGACTTGCGTAAGAGCGGGAGTTATCCGTTTTAACAAGCAGCGTATTGCACTGATACGAAATAGCTGTGTGTGTATATATGTAGATATGTATGTACTGTATATGTATATATATGTTTATATGTGTGTGTATGTATATATATATATGTATTTGTGTGTATATATGTGTGTGTATGTATGTATGTGTGTATGTATATGTATGTGTATATATGTAGATATATATATGTATGTGTATATATCTATATATATATCACAGCAACACTCATCACTCACAACAGTGACAAAACAATTACATTGACAATCATGTTACGTTATTTTCAAAATGTTTTCTTTTTCATTGCTTCTTTAACACAGTAATTGTCCACTGCGAAGCGCGGGTATTTTGCTAGTAAACAATAAAACAGAGGAAAAGCCGTGGATTAAATAAGAAGGCTGTAGTTATCAGCTGGGAGACATGAATCCCGTGGCGAAGCAAGGAAGGGAATGTAGAGACTGGAGCGACGGACAACCTTATATAGGCAGGTAGCCAACAACGTGGGAGGCGTTGGGATGGGGGTCCCAACGCTGCCTCACACGGTGAACGAGCTGCAGGCTCGTATATATGGACGTATATATGTACGTAAGTAGGATTCAGTTAGTGTTGGGAACCCGCGTACCAAATTTCTTGAAGATGGGCCCATAAGTAACAAAGACCATTGAAAAGTTGAATATGGCGGCCAACAGTGGCATCATACCACCAAAATAAGTACCAAATTTCAGCCTTCTACCTAAATCAAACCTGCTTAACTTTTGTAAGTAAGCTGTAAGGAATGAGCCTGCCAAATTTCAGCCTTCTACCTACATGGCAAGTTGAATTAGTGATGTTGGAAAGTTCAATATGGCGGCTGACAGTGGCGTAATACCACCGAAATAAGTACAGTACATACATTGGTTTTGGTTAGCGCAGGGAAGCCGCCTACCAAATTTCGTGAAGATGGGGCCATGAATAAGAAAGTTCAACATGGCAGACGTTGTTGACCGTTATGACCGTTACACGTAGAATTTCGAAATGAAACCTGCTTAACTTTTGTAAGTAAGCTGTAAGGAATGAGCCTGCCAAATTTCAGCCTTCTACCTACACAGGAAGTTGGAGAATTAGTGACGTTGGAAAGTTCAATATGGCGGCCGACAGTGGCGTCATACCATCGAAATAAGTACGTACATCGGTTTCGGTTAGCGCAGGGAAGCCGCCTACCAAATTTCGTGAAGATGGGGTCAGCCTTCTACCTACACGGGAAGTTGGAAAATAAGTGACGTTGGAAAGTTCAATATGGCGGCCGACAGTGGCGTCATACCATCGAAATAAGTACGTACATCGGTTTCGGTTAGCGCAGGGAAGCCGCCTACCAAATTTCGTGAAGATGGGGTCATAAATAAGAAAGTTCAACATGGCGGACATTGTCGACCGTTATCGACCGTTATGACCGTTACGTGTAGAATTTCGAAATGAAACCTGCTTTAACTTTTGTAAGTAAGCTGTAAGGAATAAGCCAGCCAAATTTCAGCCTTCTACCTACACGGGAAGTTGGAGAATTAGTGATGAGTCAGTGAGTCAGTCAGTCAGTGAGGGCTTGGCCTTTTATTAGTATAGATAGGCACATTAACTGAATTTGCTGGTTTGAAGTATGGTTGACTTGATATTTTTCCCAGATTAACTAATGTTTTACGTTAAAATGCCATAAAACTCATTTTCCCACCTGAAAATGTAGTATCACTACTCTCTGATGGAGACATATAATCCAAAGTTGCATTTTCTTTCATTTTCCCATTGAATTCATAAGGCACTTCCTGTTCAGTCGAGTTCCCTTCATCACATACCTGAAACTAAACCAGTCAGACATCTTGTGTAAATCACATTCTAATCCATAGTTAATCACTCCAACTTTAGTGCCCACCAATATTGACTTTACAATTTTAGAGTTTTTTAATAAATGGTATGTGGCATTACAGAGTAATAGAATTAACATATATCAGAGAAGTGTTAACCATATAAATTTCCAAATTAGAATTGGGTTACAAAATTATCATTAAATTGTCATTAGCAATTCCCCAGTCATGATAGTATATCTTCTTTTTTATATGGCAGAGAAGTTCAGTAAAGAATACAGGTTATTTTTTTTAAAAAGCCTCAAATGACCACCATCCTAGTAATGCACAGTAAACTTTTCATCAAAAAAGGTGTGGTGTTGTTAAAATGACAACACATTACCATTGGCTCTTCAGGGATGGTTGGTTTACCATTGATTCTGTAGCATGATCCTATAGACCTGAAAATGCAAGAAATGTTCATTTAGTAACACAGAAAATTTGGTATGAAAATATTAACATTAATTGTAGCAGAGAAACACCAATGCACATGCTAATCCGTGCATTTATCGAAATCAGCCAAAAATATGGCAGCAGAGCAATGTCAATTAATCCTACTGATCCAGGTTAAGAGCATCAGTTAATATTCATATCAAACACCAGGGTGGCATAGTGGCGCAGTGAGTAGCGATGCTGCCTTGCAGTTAGGAGATCCAGGTTTGCATGTTCTCCCCGTGTCTGCGTGGGTTTCCTCCGGGTACTTTGGTTTCCTCCCACAGTCCAAAGACATGCAGGTTAGGTGCATTGGCGATTCTAAATTGTCCCTAGTGTGTGCTTGGTGTGTGTGTGTGTATAAACCCTGCGGTGGGCTGGCGCCCTGCCCAGGGTTTGTTTCCTGCCTTGCGCCCTGTGTTGGCTGGGATTGGGTCCAGTAGACCCCCGTGACCCTTTAGTTAGGATATAGTGGGTTGGATAATGAATGGATGGATGCTGATCTCCTGTAATTTTCCTGCACAGCAATCTCTAAAGTTTACTCAGAATGGTGCAAAAACCAAAAACATCCAGAGAGAGCAGCAGTTCTGCAGATGAAAACGTATTGAAGATGAGTGAGGTCAGGATAGAATGGCCAGACTGGATTGAGCTGACAGAAAGGCTATGGTTAACACAGATAACCACTCTGAAATCTGAGAATGCACAACAGAAGAACATAGTCTAGTCTCATGAATCTCGATTTCTGCTGAGCCACGCCGATGGTAGGATCAGAATTTGGCATGTCAACAGTACAGGCTGCTGCTGGTGATGTACTGTAATAGTGGGGAATGTTTTATTGGCATACTATAGGCACATTAATACCAAACAATCATTGCTTGAATGCCACTATCTATTTATTGTTGCTAACCATCCTTCAGGGTACATATTATCCATCTTCTAATGGGTACTTTCCAGCATGATAATCCACCATGTCACCAAGGAAAAGTCATGTCAAACTGGTTTTATTAACATGACCATAAATTTAGTGTTTTAGTAACCAGCTCTTTGGGATGTGGTAGAAAGGGGGAATCACAACATTAATATACAGCTGACAAGTCTGCAGAAAATGATGAAATGCAATCATGTCAGCATGGACCAGAATCACAAGGGAATGTTCATCCCATCTTGTGGAATCCACGTCATGAAGAATCAAGGCTGCTTTGAGAGCAAATGGAGGTCCTACCTAGTATTTGTATAGTGATCCTAACAATTTGCTCAGTGAATGCACATTTATTTATTAGACAGATGAAAATACTCACTTGCCCTGTTCCTGTTGGCCATTCTCTGCAGCTTCTGTCAGTTGGACAAATAGCATTAACAAAGGCTAAACTCAAATGAGTCACTAGGGCAGGGTGGCATCATCAATTCACTGATACATGCTCACTCCATGCAAAGAAGAACCTGTGCTATGTATTAATTTAATGCTTTATTGATGTTTTTTTAACCTTTGAATGGTTATTTTAGTGTCTGCTTTATCCCTGTTGATTTCATGTGTAATTTGTTAATAGTGCACTGTGTGTTTAAATGAATGTATCCAGCACTTTGTGGTTGGAGCCCCTGGAGCTGAGACTGCTCTGACGCCGCCCTCCCTAAACTAGCTAAAAATGCTCCGAAGTGGGAACTATTCATTGTTTTTAATTGGGAGGGGTATTGTAAGTATCACTTTTGATCTCTTGCTGTTTGTATTTTCTGGATTTTTGATTATTTTTCCTGCTCAATTTCAGCAGAAACTGCCTATGACCTGTGTATTGAGACTTGTTTGCTATGGGATGGACTGCCTTTTACGCAACTCCTTTTGTGCCTCTTTTTTCATTTTGCTGAGCCTTTCTTTGTATTTTACTATTTTTGCAAATAAATGTACCCAGTTGTAATAAAAGTACTTACATCCGGTTTAAATGTAACCTGGGGATTTATGGTTATCCTTTTCTTTGTGGGACTTGTGCCTTTTGTTGGCTGGGATTGGCTCCAGCAGACCCCCGTGACCCTGTGTTAGGATATAGTAGGTTGGATAATGGATGGATGGAGTTGGTTAATAGATTTTCAGATTTGTATGTATTTTTTTTTTTGGGGTTGCTCCAGCTCTGGCCAGCAGGTGCCTTATAAGCCTGGCTGAAGTCTGGTGGGTCTCTGCTGGGCAGACCAAGCACATTTTGACCAGCTCTATAGCTTGTTTAGAAAGCCTCACACATTTTGTCTTGGATTAAACTCTATTTTTTAACATTTTGAGAGCCAGTCTTGGCAGCAGACAGGGCCATGACAGACACCCACCCTGAATGCTACGTTAGTCTATCACAAGTTAATCTAGTAGCACTTTAGGTTTGCCAATTAAACAAAATGCATACAAGTGGGAAATGGGAGAAAAACATGCATACCTAAAAGAAAATGTATAAACTCCATACTCCGACAGAGACTGGATTAGAATTTGAGTTCTGAATACTGGAACTGTGAGGCAGTGGTAAAATATAAGACTGCCTGGTGATGGGTTGGACTCTCAAATGCTATTGGAATATTAGGCTTTGGGGCCTTTGTATTGAATGGACTAAGATGTATAATCTTACATATATTATCAGACACAGGAGCATGGCGTGTGTCTTAAGAGGACTTAGTTAAGAGGACACCCTTGGGAAGGAGAAACATTTCACCAGCTTTTAACTTTTCCACTTATCTCTACGTAAGTTAAAGTCTATCCTGATGACTAATGATGTAACATCTGCTCTACCTTAGCCCTACCTCTTCGACGTCTGTGGACCATAAAAGAAGATCCCAACAGGAAAGTTCAAACTAACACAGATGTTCTGTCCATAACCAATTAAGACTTTCTCCTTGCATTTTTCCTCACTGGTTTCCTGGCTAAAACTCAAAACTTTCTTACACTTCTACTTTTATTTAAGCATCCAATAAATTCAAAAGTATTCTGAACTCTTCACTTTTTGCATACTTTATTGTGGTTTAGACTGAATTTTAAATGTGACATGTCTGCCCTATTAATCTGCACTAAATAACCCTTAATGACAAATTCAAAAAATATTTTTAAAAAGGTTAGCAAATGTATTAAAAAAACAAAAACTGATTTCTCCCATTTATATAAGTATTTAGACCCTTAACCCAGTACTTTTTAGAAGCCCTTTTTGGCATGTGTCTACAAGCTTTGCACACCTGCATTTTGGCACTTTGTCCCATTCTTCCTAGTAGATCCTCTCAAGTTCTATTATACTGGAATGGAAGCATCTATAAACTGCCATCTTCATGTCTCTTTCTACAAATGTTCATTGGAGTTTAAGTCTGGTTGGGTGGCCATTTTGAAATGTTGCCCTTGTATTTGGCTGTACTAATTATTTTCTCAGTTCTGGACAGTCTTCCTGACCCCGCCACTAACAAACATACCCATAGAATTATATACAGTATACTGCCATTACCATGCTTCATAGTAGAGATGGTTAAGTAGGTGATGAGCAGTGTCTTGTCTTCACCAAATACAATGCTTTATATTCTGCTTACAGAGTTCAAAGCCTGTCTCTGTTGATATCAGACCAGAGAACCTTGTTCCTTATGCTTTCAAATGCAATTGGCAAACTCCAAGCGGGATGTCATATGCACCTGATTAATGAAGGGCTGCTGAGATGGGCTGTCCTACTGACAGGTCCCCCCCGTCTCAGCAACCAAGGCCCTTCTTGCCCAGCTACTCAGTTTGACCTGATGCCCAACTCTAGAGTCCTAGTGGTTTCAAACATTCTCCCTAATGCCACTGTGCTTCTGGGAACACACTCAAAACTCTGGAAATGACTTTTATCTTTGTAATAATGCATTACCACTATTTGATTGCAAAGGACTACAGAGAGCTAGATCCTTGGACTTCACATAGTGACATTCAGTGTGAAATGCGGGACATTATATATATATATACTGTATATAGTTTTGTGCCTTCCTAAACCATTGCACATATTCCTGTTATTCATATAGAGTTTGCATGTTTTCTCCAATGTCTGTGGGTTTTCCTCTAGTCTGGCATGAGGGGGCCGTTCTACATTACCACCACCTTAATAAAGTTAGGTGCTGCCACTTGTGATGTTTGAATGTTTGAAAAGTGAATACCAACTCCGCCATGAGACTCATTGTGCTGAATCCTTTAAAATGAAGTCTTAAAAAAAAAATACTACTTAAGAACATTTATGTGAGGCAGAAGAATCTGGGCAGTCTTTTGGAATGGAACCCCTTCCGTTTTTTCTTCTCCATCTTAAGTGGAATTGGGAGTCTTTTTTTGTTTATTTTTGTTTTTTTTCTGTCCACCCTGGATGACTGACTTTATTATCAGACCTTCATTATGAACTTAAAAAAAAATCCATATTTAAGGACACTATTTCTCTCTTAAATATATACTTGTCATATGCAAGAGTACATTATTTATTGTATACTATTTATGCATATTTTTCCTTATCTGATTTTAATTTGCTATTCCTTGCAAGTACCTAAATTCTTTGGCATCTTCTAAGACACTCTCAAGCTACATCCTTTATATGAAAATGTGCTATAGAAATAAATATTTAAATTGCCTGGTGCTCAACTTAAGTTTGGATTCTAGATTGTGCTTAATGCAGTCACTGGTGATTCTGAATGTGAGTGGTTTTAAGAATGTAGTGCTCTGTTACTTTATATTTTACATCAGGGATCTTTAACCTTTAAGAATCTGATGAAAGCTATGGACCCCCTTCCCCAAAAATATTCACAAAAACACAACTTTGCATGCAATGAATATAATGTACTTTATCGAGATTTGATTGTGTCAAAACATATACGACACGCACAAAGTTTTATTGAACTTAAAGTAAACAATCTAAAAAAATATTCCTTTTTTATGCAAAAAGTATCGGCCATTCATTATAATTATGAAATACAATCCTCTTGTGCAAATTAAAACAGACTTACTATTACTACGTTTTGTACTACTATTACTACTACATCTACTCTAAATCAACAGTACCGAATAGTGAACAAAAATCTTAATTTTTATCTGACCCTCACAGAAACCCTGAAACCCATTCCAAGGACCCTATAGGGGTCCACAGACCTCAGGTTAAGAAGCCCTGTTTTATATCATCCATGCTGACGTGAGTGAGTGAAGTAAGTGGAGTGCTTTTATGCTTATGTGCAGTTTTTGTCTTTGCAATCTAATGGCTGGCCCATTGTACACGTTTTGGATGAAAGTAGAGATGAGTTAACAGAGATGAGATGAAATATAGGGAATGGAATGCAAGAAAATACTCAAGGTGTTTAGACTTCTGGCCAAAGTTGAAGCAGAGATGTGAAGAAATAGTTTGATGGAAAAAAATGTTACTTTAAAATGTATTCTTTGCAAACTTAGGTACAATTCAAAGCATAGGTAAACTTAAAGGAAAACATAAAAATGCAAAATGTACAATGAAGTACAGGTGCAAGAAACATGTTATTGAACAATATAAAGTAGTACTCATGGGTCTTTCAAATCTTTACACTAGTTTATGGATAAACTAGGAAAACAAAATCATTCTGAGATAAAAGAGCTGCTCTTCTTAAATCATCTTTTGTTCCTCTTAGGGCCGCATTGCAGATGGAATCATAGGCATCTAAAGGTTGAGCAGAGTATCAGGCAATGCTCATGAATATCTGGGTAAGCACTCCATACTACAATGCAGTGCAAATAGAGCTTGATTAGTTTCCATACCCTATGTTGTCAATTTTATGTCGTCAATCGCTCGATCTGTCTATGTATGCATGTATTCATTACAGGATCAAAGATGTGTAGGTTATCCTGGAATTATCCAACAAAATGTAAAGGAAGTTAAATATAACGGCATTTTATGGAACTACAGTACAGGAAGGTACCACCTACAATATAGCCTACTTGCAGTACAAATGGGTGATAAATATAATATAAATGATGAACTGTTTGGAAAGTTATGTACCAACCCCTTGAGTGCTAGACTTTGCAAAAAAGAGGTGGTTATATATATGGTTCATTCTCCTAAGAATAACACAGTCCTGTAGCTTAATATACATACTAAAATATAAATTCAGTAGATTTGTATTTTAATCTATAAGCATAAAAATGATTCCAAACATTCCAAAAACAAAAAACCAGTAAGCACAATTTCTAGCAATGGCCATCTGAATTCTGACTCACCTCAAAATGCATTCTAAAACACCAAAGCTTGCTCTTCTTGACACACCAGCCTCCTGATAACTTTCCAAAGTGCAGAGTGTCTCTGGAACATGTGACTAAGAAGGGTGGAGGGATTTCTCTGACATAAATCAAGCTTGGACTCTTCCATTGTTAGTAGAGGTGGGGGTTTATTACAGGCAGATAAAGAAGAGGCTTTGACCATTATTTGGATGACTTATTTCTAATAATCTCTTTCTAGTTTAACATGTTGCAAACATGCACAGCCAACCTTCTCTATTTTTCTGGGCTTGCAACTGTCGCCGAGTTGGGGTGGTTTTCCCCCTTGGTAACTAGATTACAATTGCTTTCAATAGATAGATAGATAGATAGATAGATAGATAGATAGATAGATAGATAGATAGATAGATAGATAGATAGATAGATAGATAGATAGATAGATAGATAGATAGATAGATAGATAGATAGATAGATAGATAGATAGATAGATAGATAGATAGATAGATAGATAGATAGATAGATAGATAGATAGATAGATAGTGAGGGGCTGTTCAGGAAAAAAAGATTGGTTCATAAATATATACATATACATTGGTTCAGATATATATATATCGGTTCGGATAACTTGGTTTGAATATATACATTTTTTTTTTAATACATTCGTTCAGATATATACATTGGTTGGGATACATTGATTGAGATATATACATCGGTTTGAATACATCTGTTCAGATATATACATTGATTTAGATACATTGGTTGATATATTTTTAAATTGGTTTGCATAGATCCGTTCTGAAATATATACATTGGTTGAGATACATCCATTCAGATATATACATTGGTTTGAATACATCCGTTCAAATATATACATTGGTTGAGATATATATATTGTCACACACGTGCGCATGGGAGGCAGCTAAAGGGCTTGAGTGAAGGCAGTTCGGAGGCATGCCGGGGTGTGGCAGAGTGCACTGACTCTTTTTCTCCCTTGCCTGTAGACCATCCCCGGGGGATTTCAACTGGCTCTCCTGACATCACTTCCGGGACTGAGCCAATGGAAGTCAGCCACACCAGCTCCAGTCCCTCTGATGTCACCTCCGGCTACAAACCAATGGTGGAAGACCACGTGCCAAATCCATATGACCTCACTTCCTGTCTTCCCCTTTAAAACCTGCCCCTTTTCCTTTGTTTCCTCAGTCTTGTTTTGGACTCGGTTGTATGCACTTCAGTGCTCTGTATTTTGATAAGAAAAACGACTTTTGCAGCCAGGATACCACAATATACGGGTGGCTGCCCCAACTCTTTATCTGTCCATGTCTCGTTCTTGTGACAATATATATATTGGTTGATATACATTGGTTTAGATATATACATCAGTTCAGATACATCCGTTCTGATATATATATTGGTTCAGATAGATCCGTTCAGATATATACAGTACATCGGTTGGGATTTATGGGCAGGCACAATGCGGCCACCCAAGTTTAGCATCTCCCTTTCGCTTCATCATTGCTTCAACACTGTTGTCATTATTGTGCATATTTTATACAAGTAGCATATGCCTGTCTGTTGCGTTTTGTTTCAGACGCCGTCTTGGTTGGGGGTCTTCGATTTCAAAGCACTTTTTTCCTTTCATTATTTAAAACACACAGATACCCGCCTCCTCACCCCGCTCCATCCCGCCCTGGTTCAATGCACCCGCCACACTCACTGCCTCTTGTCCCTCCCATGTCAGATTTTTCTCAAAAGCCAAGTTACCAGAAAGCATTGATTGCAACCCCAGTACATCCCATTTTTTCACCTCATGAGATGCTGGTTTATCATTGACCGAAAGCCGCCCGGTGATATCTGTTATTCCGTATTGTAAGCATTTCATTAAAGGGTGATCTGCTTCAGCAAGGATCTTAGTCCCATTTGCTGAAACGATGTTATGGAGGAAAACACTGGAGTTGCTCTGTTTCTTTTAAATTTTGATCAGAGATCAAAATGACCAGAATATTCCCACTTCACAAATAACTGATGTTTAACTGTTTTTATAGTAAAAGTGACAAAACCACACAAAAGCACGTACACGCTCACACACACACTCAAACTCACAAATCGTGGGTCGCACATACTACTGATTAAGCGTATCTGTCAAGGATGATTATTTTTTCACCCCATAAAACAGATTCTTCTCAAAAGCCGAGTTACCAGGAAGCAATGATAGTAGTACCTCCCATTTTTTCACCTCAACAGACGCTGGTTTATCATTGACCGAAAGCCGCCCGGTTATTTCTGTTATTCCGTATTGGCAGCATTTCATTAATTAGTCCTGTTTGCTGAAAGGATGTTATGGAGGAAAACACTGGAATAGCACTGTTTCTTCTGAATGTTTATCAGGGATCAGAATGATCAGAATATCCCTGCTTCGAAAATAACGGGTGTTTAACTGTTTTTATAGTAAAACTGACAAAACCACACACATGAACACGCACACAGACACACACACACATGTACATGCACACACGCACACACACACTCAAACTCACAAATCGTGGGTCGCACACACTACTGATTAAGTGTATCTGTCAGAGGTTATCATTTTTTTCACCCCATAAAATGTTAGTTCATCATAGATAAAAAGCAGCGCGGTGATTTCTATTATTTCTTATTGGCAGCATTTCATTTAAAGATGATTCACATCAAGAAAGAAAAAGAGTTTCTCATTTTGTCAGGACGTTTTTTTTAGGCGCGCTTCAATACAAGTCATCCACCTGAAGCTAAGTGTGTTCAGACTTAGAATGGGAGACCATCTAGGAAAAGTTTGGGCTGCTGCTGGAAAATGTGTTTGCCGAGGCCAGCAAGGAGAGCTTACCCTTTGGTCTGTATGCAGATCCCAATGTCCCAGTGCAGTGATGAGGAGGTCTTGACTCTCTTTTTGAAAGATCCCTGGGCATCTTTTGAAAAAGAGCAGGGTTTATGTCCTGACTAAATTGCCCACCATTGTCTCATCCTTTCTGGACCACTAATCATCTGTTGTCTCTTATTGGCTAACTATTTCTCACTCTTTCACCACCTTACAGCTAATGTGTGGTGAGCATACTGGTACAATAATGGCTGTAGGCACATCATCCAGGTGTGTGCTACTCACTGCTGATGGTTGAAATGTCCTCCTGCTCTTAATGTAAAGAGATTTGAGTGGCGAGAAAAGCCCTATATAAATTTACATAAATATTATTTTTATTATTACTCACACTCAGGTGATGTTGCTGCTTTTCTTTTTCTCTTTGTCATCCTCTTTTATCAGTTTCCCTGCACAGTTTGCTGCAAGAATGACGCAAACCCTAATAACTTGGTGAAGGCTGCCAGTAGCCACATTCTGTGAATACCAGCAGGCTGTGCACAGCAGAGGGTGGGGCTGTCATTCTTCCTCTACCAATCACATAATTGGTTACTTTAATTCACTTCACACTCTGCAGTTCTTTTTCTTCTTTGTCATTTCACCCACTGGATCAGTTTCCCTCTGCAGTCAGTCATGCGAAAGACGTGATCCTTGATAACTTTTTCGAGGTTGTTTCTAGACACATGTTGTGAGTACCAGTAGGTTGTGCGCAGCAGAGGCTGAGGTTGTGACTCATGTAATTAGCCTCTGCAGTACACTTCATACTCAGATGTTGCTGCTCTTCTTTTTCTTTTTTCCATGTCACCCAACTGATAAGCTTCCCAATGCAATTTACCATAAGAAAGACATGAACCCCAATAATATTTGCAGGGGTTGGTGCCAGTCACACATTGTCTTTCATCAGTGTGCATCATATCATAAGCTTTCAATTAAGACCAAGATCAAGGTGCCAGGCCCATGCAGTGGTTCACAAGAAATTATATGACAGACAGACACAGCCCTTAGCATTTTATAAATAAAAAGAGAACAGACAATAACAGATCATTTAAAAGGCTAAATTCTGCTTTGTGTAAGTGGCTTTCAGTTGCTGTTTGTTTGTGGGCCTTTCTGTCCGAAGTTTAGTCTTCAACAAGAGAAATGCAAGCTCTATTGGGTTAAGATCAGGTGACTGACTTGGCCATTCAAGAATTTTCCAGTTCTTTGCTTTAATAAACTCCTGGGTTGCTTTGGCTGTATGTTTTGGGTCATTGTCCATCTGTATCATGAAACGCAGCCCAATCAGTTTGACTTCATTTAGCTGGTGTCAGGGATGCCAGGGGCAACAACCCGGCCGGGACGCCTTGAGGGACCGGAAGAGGGTCTATGCCTATCCTGGATCACGTGGGGGCCACCATCCTGGTTGTTTTGGGGGCCACGGGTAGGGGGCTTGGAAGCCCAACCCTGTAGGGACCCGTGGTCACCGCCAGGGGGCGCCCCAATGCCTTGGGGGGGGGAAGAAGAGCAGGGACACCCGGAGAGCTTCCGGGAGAACAGCCGGCACTTCCGCCACACTGGGGCGTGTCCAGGGAGGAGTGCCGGGATACACCTGGAGCCCATCCAGGATGAAATAAAATGGGCCGTCTCCCTTCATTCGAAGCTGGAGTCGGGTGGAAGCAGGACAAAGCAAGAGAGGAGAGTGGAGGCGGCCCAAAGAGAAGGCATTGTGTGGCCAGGACTATGTGGGGGTTTGTGTGTGTGCACTTTTGAACTTGTATATAGTATTGTAAAATAAACGTGTGGTGGTGATGAACAACATGTCTGCCTGTCTGTGTCCGGGCCGCGTCCACATTGGATTTGAGCAGACAGTATGTCTCTGAACACCTCAGAATTCATTCGGCTCCTGTCCTGTGTCACATCATCAATAAACACTAGTGTCCCAGTGCCACTGGCAGCCATGCACGCCCAAGCCATGACACTGCCTCCACCGTGTTTTACATATGATGTGGTATGCTTTGGATAAGGAGCTGTTCCACGCCTTCTCCATACTTTTTCCTTGCCATCATTCTGGTAGAGGTTGATCTTAGTTTCATCTGTCCAAAGAATGTTTTTCCAGAACTCTGCTGGCTTTTTTAGATGTTCTTTAGCAAAGTCCAATCTAGCCTTTCTATTCTTGAGGCTTATGAGTGGCTTGCATCTTGCAGTGCACCCTCTGTATTTACTTTCATGCAGTCTTCTCTTTATGGTAGACTTGGATATCGATACGCCTACCCCCTGGAGAGTGTTGTTCACTTGGTTGGCTGTTGTGAAGGGGTTTCTCTTCACCATGGAAATGATTCTGCGATCATCCACCACTGTTGTCTTCCGTGGATGTCCAGGTCTTTTTGTGTTGCTGAGTTCACCAGTGCTTGATTTCTTTCTCAGGATGTACCAAACTGTAGATTTTGCCACTCATAATATTGTAGCAATTTCTTGGATGTTTTTTTTCTGTTTTCGCAGCTTAAGGATGGCTTCTTTTACCTCATGTTGTCTGTTCACAGCAAAATATTCCACATGCAAGCACCACACCTTAAATCAACTCCAGGCCTTTTATCTGCTTAATTGATAATGACATAACGACGGACTTGCCCACACCTGGTCATGAAATAGCCTTTGAGTCAATTGTCCAATTACTTTTGAGCCTCTGAAATGAAGGGATTATGTTAAAAAATGCTTTAGTTGCCTCACATTATTATGCAATCGTTTTGTTCAACCCACTGAATTAAAGCTGAAAGTCTGCACTTCAACTGCATCTGAGCTGTTTCATTTAAAATTCATTATGGTAATGTACAGAACCAAAATTAAAAAAAGTTGTCTCTGTCCAAATATTAATGGACCTAACTGTATATTTATGATCACGGAGAAGCGATGCAACATAGAATTGAAAAAGTATGTAACAATTTCCATGAAAATAACAATTTCTTCAAATCGTATATCCGGATAACCAAACCCAGGGTGGGTGAGAGAAGTGAGCAGGGGGTGAGCCCCATAGTTCTTAACAAATAAAAGCAGCTCATTAAAAAGCTGAATGACTCCTTAATCTTAAAACCAGTAACCATACTGGACTGGTAAATTTATTTGAAACCATAAACAAATAAGCATGTATACCATTGTGAATACTCCACTACTAACTAGATGACTTTGTAGCATCATTGGCTTCAAGGAGGACTATGGTAAGTGCTGGCAGGCAGTGTGGTGGGGTGGTTAAGCCCTTGGAGTTCAGATCTTGAAGTTGTGGGGTCAAATCCAGCTCCTGACACTTTGTGACCATGAGCAAGTCACTTGACCAACCTATGCTCCAATTGGAAAACCAAACAGTAATGTAAACCATTATGTCATAAATATTATGTCACCTTGGATACAGATGTCAAATAAATGTAAATGCACAGTGTTTTGAACTTGCCTTACAGGCGGTTTAGCCCTGATAGCACCTACCATTTTTCTAAAGAAAATAAAACTGTTAAAAAGCAAACATGTCTATAACTAGAATCTTACTTAAGTTAATTCTAAAATTAAAAATATTTTAAAAGCAAAATCTGAGGAAGGAGCTGGCAAATTAAACCTAAGAGGTAGATGCAAAGCATGAAGATGAGACCAATTGTGAAGCACAAGTCAGAGGAAAGTAAGATGGAGAAAAAGCCAACAAGGTATTATGTGACCCAGGGCACAACACACAACATATGCTACAACAGGAAACATCTTAGATAACTGAGAAGAGTAGATGGTCATTCTGGTATAAAAGAAGCCCCAGTACATTAGACAGGCTTGAGTGAATTAGATAATGTGGCAGGAATAATGATGCTCTGCCATGTTAGTAAAAGGTAGCACTGCATAAAGTAAGAGCATCAGAAGATGAGAGAAACAAAGCCAGGGAATTGCAGGCATATTACGCCAAAAAGTACCAAAATCCAATACTGAATCAAAAATCACATCAACAAAAACTTTTGCGGTCTTAACAACTAAAGTGATATTAAACATCCTAATGCACTGTAAAAATAGGCACTGTATCTAGAAACTTTGTTGTCAGCATAGAGCTCCACCATGTCATCATCAGCCATTAGAAATACACAAAAGGGCAATGCCTATGATAAACAAAAATGACAAGAGAAAAATAATAGAGTTAAAATTACATTGAATCTTAAAATGGATTCTATATTTCAACAACACCCAAGTCATTCCTAATAATACCCTTTGTCCAATACTGCTGGGATAGGGCAGGCCTCCTGTGATGCAATAATGGAATCATTATAGTCAAACAATGCAAGTATTGGTATGAGCTCATGATTTCTAGGAAAGATTCCAACTCCTGAGACAAACAGAATTGTACCCAGAAAGTTCAGGAAGTGGATGAATGGACAGAAGTGTAAACCTCAATATGCTATACCTTTCATTCAAAATGTTTATCTTCTTCCAGAAATGTTTACTTTGCATGTTATTCTTATCCAATCTCACTACTTTATGTAGGCATAAAGAGATTTATTTAAATAAAAGAGTTTTAGTTAAAGTGAGTTTAGCTTTAAGTCAGAAAATGCAGTAGTTACACAGAGTTCCGCAGGCCTCTGTCGTGGGGCTGCTTTTCTTTCTCATCTACATCTTCCCAATAGCAATATCTTTTGACATCATGGCATCCAATTTTACTGTTATGCTGATGACACACAGCTTTATTTATCTACTAAAACTACCTCTTGTTTTCCCTCAAAATGTTCTTACTGCATGTCTCCAAGACAAACTCATGGATAATTCGTAATTTTCTCCAACTAAATAGAAATAAAACTAAGGTGCATCTCATTGTTTCTAAATCTACATTCGCTAAGGTTAACAATTCTTCCATTTTAATTAATAACACTGTTACACACATCTCTTCCCAGGTTAAGAGCCTGGGTGTCATTCTAGACAATATTCTCTCTTTTTCATCTCACATAAGTTATGTTTCTCAGACTGCCTTTTTTCATCGCCAGAACATTTCTAGACTCCATCTTTCTCTTATTCAACCCAAGTCACTTCATGCATAAATTACTGCAATGCCATTCTATCTGGTATCCCCAAAAAATGTATGCTGGGATAATTACCTGTTCTCATTCCACTGAACATATTACACCTATTTTCTCCCAACTTCAATTGGCTCCCTGTCTACTCCCAAATACAATTCAAAATACTGCTCTTAACATTTAAAGTTCTCCACAGTCATGGTACTCCCTACCTCACTGGTCTCATGTGGACTTACATTCCCTCTTGCTCCCTCAGATCCTCATCTGCAGCTTTACTTTCTGTACCACACATTAAACTCTGTTCTGTGGGTGGAAGTGCATTCTCTCATAGTGCTGCTCAGCTCTGAAAATTTCTTCCCTTACATATCCGTCAGTTTTATCATTCAATTTGTTTTTATTTCTGTTACTGTTGTTTCACTCTTTGTAAGGTGACCTTGAGTGCTATGAAAGGTGTTTGTTAAATACAATGTATTATTATTATTATTATTATTAGTTCTTAATTAATATTACAGTGCAACTCATTTTAGTTTTTCTTACTTATCAATACATCAAATGTATACAATTGAGGTCCCACAAATTAAACTGTAAACATCAATATGTGTCCAAACATTTTAACAGAAAGATAAGAAATACAAAAAAGTAAAAAATGTATGTTTCCACAGTTGCTTCTGCAATGTGTTACTACAATCCTAACCCTGTCTTGCCCAACAAGGCTCTCAGTTAATGCTCTATGGAAATATCTCTCAGGAATATCTTGGGAAACAGGAATTACAATCTTGGAAAGGCTGGTGCTTTTTCCACATTCTCATTGATGATTAATTTGAATTTGGAGGTTGTAGTAATGCACTCCATCACTCACAGGAAGGTTTTGAAGATCGATACGTAGGTTGCCTTCAGTGATTAAGCTGATTTGTCAAGAGATCATTACTCCTCCAAGCAATCAAATTAGTAGCAGTGTTCAGGTAGGATGAACCATCTAACAAATCAGTTGTAGCCTGCATCTCATATCTAGTTAACCTCCTGTTTCCTGCATCATTAATTGTACAGATACAGTATGTTTAGGTGCCACAAAAGATCATTTTTATGTGTTCTGTACAGTATAGGAACACTCTGCTTTAGGCCCCTACTTGTCCCAATCCTTTTCAGTCCACCACCAACTGCATCTCTTACCATTCAGTCCACATCTGTGATCTGACCTACATTGCTCTCTTTTGCAGGTTGCATCTAGAAGTGCAGACCAGTAGTCCCACCTTCTCAAAGTGTTGCACCAAAGATAATCATTACTATATGCTTTCATCTTGATATATAAGGTTGTATGCACTTTCCCACATATTCCCCAACCACTTTCTCTAAATTACATGGTGTATCCAGTGGATCCATCATGATAGCCACTGGGATGGTGCAGTTTGCATTTGTTTCCATTTATGTCCAAACCTTGTTTAGGTGAGCAGTAGTCCCAGCCTTTCCTTGTTTCACAGTAGTAATAAGTTGTTGATCCATATTGGTCACATTGATTCTCGTAAGGAATATAGTAAGTTGCAGTGAGATGCTGTACGTACTCTATCACTAATCCACAATAACCCCATTCCTTCCAGAAGCTTTCTACATTACACCAGTAATAATTGTAGCCAAGCGTATTGCATAGTTTATCCTGCTAACATTTTCTTCCTTGAAAGTCAAACCTTTCTTGAGGAGAACAATAAATGGAAGCATAATGGTCATTATCCTTAACACTTGTGCAAATGTACTGATTATTTCTTTTCTCACAATCAGTAATACACAGAGTTCCAAGGTGAGTGTAATGTGACTTAGGCAGAACAATGGGTAGTAGAGTGATGAGAAGGAAACCAATGGCTAATCTATGCCACATTGTGAGGCCGCTGATGTTCCTCTGAAATGAAAGCAAAGCGGAATGTTACTTTACATAGGCTTAAAACCCATCTTTTTGAGAGGACTAAAATTTGTTATGTTAAATATTGTTTTCAAGACAGGAACTAAATCTGATATTGAAGTGTAATTACGCTGTAAATGATTTATTTTTATTGCCTCCTAATCGTAGGTCTAAGACGATAACCATGGGTGCCAATCACTTACCTTACCTTACCTCAAATGTTTCAAAATGTGGCATTTGAATATATTTAAACAAATCTGTGAAGCAAGTTCTTCTGTTGCCATAATGAAACAGATTAAAGAGAGTCAGTTTTTGTCCTGCCATACTGCTTCTGGAACATTGCGTTTATTCATCCACCCATTTACCAACCCGCTGAATCCAAACACAGGGGTCTGCTGGAGCCAATCCCAGCCAACACAGGAACCAATCCTGGGCAGGGTGCCAACCCACTACAGGACACACACAAACACCAAGCACACACTAGGGCCAATTTAGAATCACCAATCCACCTAACCTGCATGTCTGTGGGAGGAAACCCACGCAGACACGGGAAGAACATGCAAACTCCACGCAGGGAGGACCCAGGAAGCAAACCTGGGTCTCCTAACTGTGAGGCAGCAGCACTACCACTGCACCACCGTGCCGCCCACATTGCATTTAGTTTATATGATTTTTGCAGCATAATTAAAAACAATGTATATTACAAGCTACAAACTGTTTGTTTATGGACTATTAATTAAACTACTTTATAAGTCTTTGTACTTTACTGTATTGTCATAACAAAGTAAGCAGCATTGACTTTGGTATATTGAAGCTCATACACGCAAAGCATTAATACAACTAGACAACATAAGGACAAGCAGTAAGACTGTTTCCCCAACAGTCCACAAACAATACGCTTAATTGAAACACTTAAAATATTCTTTCCGTTACAGTAAATGACTCTAAGTTCAAGGTGGTAGGGCAATGCCCCACGCAGATTAGAGGTTATAATAAGGAACAATATTCCTGTTCTTAACATGCCTACCAGATAGAGGAAGACTACCATGATAAGGGATTCCAAAGCCAAAAGACAACCCAGTCCCTACTGCTCATACTACCTAACATAAATGGTCTTAAGTCACTTCTTACTGCTGATAGGCTTCATCTTAGAGGATTCAGTGCATTGAGGATTGAATATTGACTCAGGTGCCACAGTAAGTGGCAGCCTTTCCAGCAGCTCCGTGTATGACTTTATCTCTCTACCTTTTTCTCTATTTTTCTCTGAGAATTGGGTATCTGTTCAGTTGCGCCAGGCCTGAATCGGAAAGGGTGAGAGGGTTAAATTCAGCCACTGGACACCTTTCTCCCTTCACCCAGTCACATTTCACAATATCCTCTGCGCAGGGGCAATTGGAGACAGTGTATCCTGGTTCACCACACCAGTATCAGCTGAGCTGAAGGTGGGTGCGATCATGCCTCTGGGGGTTATGCCTCACCCTCTCTAGGTCCTCGGGATGCCAAGTTATGCTGGTTTGTTCCCCACCTTCGCTCTTCAGCAATCTCTAATAGCCCCTCCATGTTCATCCAGAGTTGTCTCCTAAATGGATGAACTAGGCATTCTGGGAGGGCAGGGTAGTCAACCTGATCAGCTTTGTGTTCCCCTGGGCATTGCCAGCAGACCAGTTTGTTCCAGAGGTCGAAGGCATGTGCCTTCAAGGGGACATAGGGGGTGAACCACTGGCATTGCTCCTAACTGGAGGAGGACAAGCCATAGCAGACATGGATTTCACTCTTCAGAGAGTTGTAATCAGAAGCGGCCTCCTCCTCCAGATCATAATAAGCCCGCTGAGTTTTGCCCAAAAGGAAAGGTGCAAGAAGGTTCTCCCACTCATGTGGAGGCCACTGCTGGCAGGTGGAATTCCACTTGAACACGAGCAAGTATGTCGTAGTTGTTCTGAGCCCACATTGGAGCAAGCCCTCAGCCCTGGTTGACATATATGGCTTCTGCAGCCTCACAGCACGCGTCTGCATTGTTCTTGAAGCTGGGTTATCTGTTTCATAAGCTGGTGGACCACTTCAGCCAGGTTTATTTGATATTCCACCCTACCAATTATGATACCTGTGGACAATAGAAGGAATTTCAGGTCCACAAGCTGAAATTTTGGGGCACGAACCTAGTTGTCCCTGTTTAATTAAGATAAATGAATTAACAAGAGGTGCACTCGATGGTGCCAAAACAAGTGAAAATCAGGGCCCTTGACTCATAAACCTTTGGGGAGAATACTGTGGAAAGAATTAAAGAGGATAAAGTTATTGCCAGCGGAATACTGCGGTGGGCTGGCGCCCTGCCCGGGGTTTGTTTCCTGCCTTGCACCCTGTGTTGGCTGGGATTGGCTCCAATATAGATTATTTACATGAAGTTAAAGTTTTATCTGTATAATATAATAAACATATTTTGCTGCATTTCATCTTAAAAATGATATCATCATCATCAAATACGCACTTTATAAAGTGGCTCAGGTTGTGCAATATTATAACTGTAGTACAAGTTTACAGTGAAGTAATTCTAGTTATAGGTACAAACAGTTCTACAAGGAGCACTTGATTGAGTGCGTTTATTGTTCTTGGGATGAAACTCTTTCTGAACCGCGAGGTCCGTACAGGAAAGGCTTTGAAACATTTGCCGTGTGAAAGCAATTCAATAGACAGCATGGCTGAGGCAGCGTGTGATTGATGCTGTATACAGATAATTCTCTTTATCATATTCTGTAGATTTTTGATTCCCCACTCAGATACAGCGATATAAATACTCTGAGTGGTGCAGTGAGAGTAATATGGAAAAAGATGATCCACTGTGGCAACCCCTAATGGGAGCAGCTGAAAGAAGTAGAAGGTGCAGTGAGAGTAACAACGTTAAAGCAGCTAATGTATTTGGAATTGTTTGACTATTCTGTGGGCCATTATATTGTTACTGGTTAATTACCATCAGATGCATTAAACTAATAAACAATATGGGGTTAATTTCAGTGTATTTATAAAGCCGCGTCAGGGATGTGGATCCGAAACAGAATGGGTAACCACACATGAACAGTAGCACTGCTTTGATGCTGGGTGCCGCCAGTCTGCAAAACCGTGTGGAGAACTTGCGTACGCCAGGGTAAGAGGTACCATGGAAATGTGCGTGGCTTTACGCCAAGTTTAGGTTTTATACATCGCGATTTGAACGTGAAAACGTTCTTACGCAACATTTTTGTGCGTACGCAGTTTATACATGAGGCCCCAGGTCTGCAATAGAAATGAAATCCTGCAGTATTTCTTTATATTCCTTGCTTTGTACAACAGTAAATACAAGTTATGATCAATATACTAACAACCCAATTGTCCTCCATTCACTCAGAATATGGAACCAATGTAGGAAGCATGATAACCACCTTTGTCCACCCTCTCGAACTTACACAGTTTTTAATGTTTGGAAAATGTATGGGATCAAATCATTTAGAGATTTGTATATAAATAATGTCTTTGCATCCTATGAACAATTACACTCCAAATTTAGTCTCATATCAACACAATTTTTCCACTATCTCTAATTAGAATCTTTGCCAAATAAAATCTGCCCAAATTTCCTCATCCATTCATTAGTCAACCCGCTATATCCTAACTACAGGGTCACGGGAGCCAATCCCAGGGCACCAGCCCACCGCAGGGCAGACACATACACACACACACCAAGGACAATTTAGGATCACCAATGCACCTAACCTGCATGTCTTTGGACTGTGGGAGGAAACCGGAGCACCTGGAGGAAACCCATGCAGACACGAGGAGAACATTCAAACTCCATGCAGGGAGGACCCAGGAGGCGAACCCGGGTCTCCTAACTGTGAGGCAACAGTGCTACCCACTGTACCACCGTGCCACCCCAATTTCCTCATCTCCCTCCTATTTCTATTCCAGAAAAGATATTGATCGGTCTTGAATTCTCAGACAGCATTTCTATAATATATAAAACCATTTTAAAGGCCCTTCCTTTTAAAGATCCAAGAGTACAGTGGAAAAAGGATCTCTTACTCAACATTTCAGAAAAGAAGTGGAAGGCAGCCATTTAAAGAATTCACACTAGCTCCATATGCACAAAGCATTCAGTTATTCAACTTGATTTTTTCATTGAGTACATGTGTCTCGTTTAAAATTGTCCAAAATGTTTCTAGGGCAAGATCCATCCTGCGAATGTTACAATCGAGCTCCAGCTTCACTAGGCCTCATATTTTAGGCATGCACCAAATTAGCAACTTTTTGCACAAAAATCTTTGCATGCCTATCAGAGAGTCTTGGTGTCACAGTCACTCCAAAGCCATTAACAGTGTACCAAATTGCCATCATTCTGGACAATAAAGTTTCAAATGCCTATTGGACAGTCTCGGGGTCACAATCCCTCCTAATCTACTAACAGCTGTGTTTGGTGATGTGATGGGCTTAAAGTGGAGAAGGACAACCAAACTGTAAGAGTCTTTACTTCACTATTAGCACGTAGACTTACCTGGCAGGATCTAATCAATAACATTTTAGAATAAGCATTTATACTGGAGAGTAGGATTCCTTTCTCTCTTTACTGCTCTCAAAGTTTTACTTTGGCTGTTTGTCATGCGGGATTGAATTGAATTTAGTTTTGTTAAGTTTGACTTGATTGTTTGGAATGTTATATGCTTTTAATAAATTCAATAAAAGAAAAAAGAAAAGAACAGAAAAGAAATTATCACAATTAAAAAGCAGCTAACAAGATGATTAAAGCTTGAAGATATGGCCCAATAGGCAGATGGAGAAACCCTAACTGATTTCTGACTTGTGCTGATATATTACAGAAAGAGCAATGCCAAATCCAAAGTACACCATACATCAAGGTTTTTGCTTTCTCACGTTACTTTATTTCATCTCATCTATCTGAGAGTTACCACTGATCTCTGGGTGAAATTTCTGACAAATGTTTTTCTTGTGCACAAATTCAGTTTTGGCTCATGTCTTCTTTAGAAGAGATGTTTATTTCTCCCATACATTTAGTAATTACTTTTTATTTACTAAACTGCACTTTTAGATATTTATCATGCCATGGGAATTTAATTTGTTATTATCTTGATATTTTTTTTTGTCCTCATCATATACTTTTTTAGGAAGTATTATTAATGTGTGTTGTGTATTTTTTTGGAGGGGGGTTTATGTGAATGTGTAGCAAGAGACAGGATGACAATGTTAGTATGGAATGTTTGATGACATATATAGAATATGGTGACATGCTGTTTATTATTCCAGTATCGCCATTCTCCCTGAGTCATACAGTATGCAGAGAATGTTTATTGCACAGTGATTGAAAACTCTCACTAAGACACTGGTGCACAGATACTGTGTTACTGACCTCGGTTTGATTTGTTCTGTGGGACTGGGAAGTGTGTGAGATGGAGTTCAGAGTGTGACGAGCAGCCTAACATGTCCTAGACAATCACCTCTGGCCTTTTCATGCAGGAAAGGTGCCATAGCTACATCAGTCTACTGGAGTTCATCAATGAGACGCACATCTTCACCTGTGGGACTTACGGAGTAGAACCAAAAACCACTTACATCGTAAGTATTCTAGAAAAAAAACTTTCACCCAACATCTTACAAAGATCTGCACACTGAGCTGCAGAGCATGTTTTTAAGAAGATGAAATTAAAATGGCAGAAATAATTTTTCCTGGAGAATCTGGTTTCTTATTACTTGACAGTGATGCAATGTTTTAAGCATCTGAAATAAGAGCAGGGAATGAAATATACAGTAAAAGGCTTTCAGTTGAAAATCAATTTTGTTTTAATGAAAGCCCACACTCATAAATTCCCTACATCTCCACGTGTTCTCTCTTTGCCAATCCAAGGAAATTGAAATGAATTGTGTCAGTGGTCTGTGTGACAAAGTAAATAGTATGAAGTCATGTATAAAAGCTTGAGAAAGTAAAATGACTAGGACAAATTAACAGGGACACCATCACCAAAAATAATACATTTTTTAAACTGCAAAGACAAGAAACTTGCAAAGACTGAAAAAGTAATTTAACATTTCATCAGACTGAATAAAGAAAATAATGGCAATATCAAATAAATAAGAAAAACTGATAATCTTACTAGATAGATAGATAGATACTTTATTAATCCCCAAGGGGAAATTCACATACTCCAGCAGCAGAATACTGATACAAAAAACAATATTAAATTAAAGAGTGATAAAAATGCAGGTAAAACAGACAATAATTTTGTATAATGTTAACGTTTACCTCCCCCCCCCAGGGTGGAATTGAAGAGTCACATAGTGTGGGGGAGGAATGATCTCCTCAGTCTGTCAGTGGAGCACGGCAGTGACAGCAGTCTGTCGCTGAAGCTGCTCCTCTGTCTGGAGATGATACTGTTCAGTGGATGCAGGGGATTCTCCATGATTGACAGGAGCCTGCTCAGCGCCCATCGCTCTGGCACAGATGTCAAACTGTCCAGTTCCATGCCGACAATAGAGCCTGCCTTCCTCACCAGTTTGTCCAGGTGTGAGGCTTCCTTCTTCTTTATGCTGCCTTCCCAGCACACCACTGCATAGAAGAGGGCGCTCGCCACAACAGTCTGATAGAACATCTGTAGCATCTTATTGCAGATGTTGAAAGACGTCTAAGAAACTATAAGAAAATATAGTCGGCTCTGTCCCTTCTAGTGCAGAGCATCAGTATTGGCAGCCCAGTCCAATTTATCATCCAGCTACACTCCCAGGTATTTATAGGTCTGCACCCTCTGCACACAGTCACCTCTGATGATCACGGGGTCCAGGAAAGGCCCTGGGTCTCCTAAAATCCACCACCAGCTCTTTGGTTTTGCTGGTGTTCAGTTATAGGTGGTTTGAGTCACACCATTTAGCAAAGTCCTTGATTAGGTTCCTATACTCCTCCTCCTGCCCTCTCCTGATGCAGCCCATGATAGCAGGGTTGTCAGCAAACGTTTGCACGTGGCAGGACTCTGAGTTGTATTGGAAGTCTGATGTATATAGGCTGAACAGGACCGGAGAAAGTACATTCCCCTGAGGCGCTCCTGTGCTGCTGACCACAATGTCAGACCTGCAGTTCCCTAGACACACATACTGAGGTCTGTCTGTAAGATCCATGCCACCAAGTATGAATAACACTAATGATACTATTGCTGAAGGTTGATTTTTTTTAGAGGTTCAAATGATTGTTGTGACATCCATTGCAAGCTAAAATGATCGTGCTTTATCACAGCCATCTTGCACAAATTAATAAGATCACTAGAGAAAAGAAAAGAAAAAAAATAAAGAAAATATATAGTGTGATGTATGAAACAGTGGACAAACGTGTTAAAGCAGTTGGCTCAACTGACAGCAATGGCCAAAAAAGCAAAACATGAAAGCACATCCTTAAAGCACTGAGTAAATGTGCTTTTGATATGCTGAACTTAAACATTTGTGTCAAGGCGTTCCGTCTGTCCCATGTTACTTTACATAGGCAAACAGTTACTAGAACCCTTCCCTCAATGACATTTTGTATCATTCCCTATGTGTCTGGTCCCTATCTGGTTTTAATTATACATTAAAGACTCATTTCTCATGCTGACTGTTATCAAAAAAAGCAAATTAAATGCACTGTGTAACAATATTGTAGAATAATAAAACGTGAAAACTTCCAAGAGAGAGGACACTTTTTATAGGCACTGAAAAAGATTTAAAACTAGTTTACATTGAAAATAGTCACTCAATAACATATCTGTAAAAATTTGAAGGGTACAAATTGTCTATAAAGCAAAAAGATGAATGTCCATCCAGCAACCATGACTAGGCGTGATGTTATCCTGTGTACACAAGAGGGCGACAATGTCTGACAAACAAAGGCAAGAGGTTTGTGTAAGATAGTAAACCAGCACAGGGCTGGAGCGATCAATGTATGATGAACAAAAGGCATCAAGACACATAAAGAAAGAGAGATATAGTGGGTACTCATTGAACAGAGCTTCATAAATGCACAATGCAAGCGAAACAGATGGACTTACCATTGTATCATTGAGCCTGTTTAAATAAATGGCCATTTTGTTATGCTATAGTCTAATAAATATAGCCATTCCTTCTTAAGAGATAATTATTATTATTATTACTATAATTACAATTTAATGTATGTTTCCTAAGACAATAAATGCAAGTGACACTGAAATATTTTAACATTACTTCAAGCACATTGGCTAAACAGCCATTTATGAAGGCAAAAGTCAGGTGTGCTTCATATCAGTTTTTTATTTTTATTTATTTATTTTAGAATATATCCCAATTTGCCTTGAATAGTCAAGGAAACCATGTAGGTCCGAAAGAGTTTGGGTATGAAGTGTGTCCATGTTATCCTGAATACCAATTTGCCCCTCTCAAGGCAGGTAAGTCATTAAGACAGGAACATGCCTTATATGATTTTCCTTAAGTGATCACCATCCCTAAACATTGGATATAATTGTTCACTTTCATGAAGAATTGATATTAAGATTAAGCCTAATTATTCAGTCGAACTATTAGAAGAAAAGATGAACTGGAGAGGTCTGCAATTTCTGAATTCAATTGGTAGTTTATAGTCACGTGTGGCGGCACGGTGGAGCTGTGGGTAGCACTGCTGCCTTGCAGTTAGGAGACCTGGGTTCGCTTCCCAGGTCCTCCCTGCGTGGAGTTTGCATGTTCTCCCTGTGTCTGCGTGGGTTTCCTCCCACAGTCCAAAGACATGCAGGTTAGATGCATTGGCAATCCTCAATTGTCCTTTGTGTGTGTGTGTGTGTGTGCGCGCACTGAGGTGGGCTGGCACCCTGCCCGGGGTTTGTTTCCTGCCTTGCACTCTGTGCTGGCTGGGATTGGCTCCCGCGACCCTGTAGTTAGGATATATAGGGTTGAATAATGGATGGATAGTTATGTATAGAGTATAAGGTTCTTCTTATTTGAATGTCACTCATGGAGTAGTGACATTAGTAGAATATTAACAATAGACAATGAATAAAAACAACATCATATGATATAGAAAAGTCTGTCAGAATTAAGGAATTCGTTATAAAGCAGCTATTAACAGCCTATAAACATTTTACTCACTTTTAACAGTAATATTGTTAATACAGAATAAGAAGACTCTTTAAATATGCTACTCTTTTTTTCTTATTTCATATCATGTTGAACTTACCTATATTTTTTCACATGAAGACTGTTAGTAACAGCTTTCTGTATAATTAATTAACACCTTTCCTAAGTGTTACCCAAAATCACACATACTCTTGGCAGTGACATTGCATGTTATGTAGAATGTGGGTCTCTTTTGTTTCTAATGTGAAGGCCTTCTGAGAAGAATGCCTGGGACTTCTGTACAAACCCTTTTCTCATTTTTTTTATTTCTGTTTAGATGGAGCTCTGTATATTGGAACAAACTGTTACTTTTCTGAAATTCAAGAGGTGTTACACCGAGAGACAGGGAAAGAGAGGAATCTTCTTTCAACATACTTTGATACAAAAGTCTTGTATAGTAAGTCCATCGTTTATCAACTCACGGCTCTAATTTTATACATGCAAATGTATTTGAAGATATTTAAAACCAATGTTGTGATTTGATTATATTTATATGCAGCTAATTGTTGCTGTCTAAAAAGCAGTCTCAGTAGTAGAACAATCTGTTGAATTTCATTATACAGGCATATAAACAAAATAAGAATGAAAATTACATATTGTATCATGCTCATATTATATCTGAGAAGCAAAGAAAGGGGGAGTAGGTAGGATGTTTTCACAGAATCCATAAATTGTTTATTAAGGAATAACTGAAGTTAATTAGAAAGTTTGAACACAAGTCAAAACCAGGACTGTGCACTAAAAGCATCAACCTGAACCAGTGAATGTGTCAGACTCAGAGTGTGTCCAAACACAACCATAAGCTGCAAAGACAAACAGCCACCACCACAAGTGTCATTATGGAGACCAGATACAGAAACAAAGCTGGCAACTCGGTATGACTGATTGGCAGCACACAAATGGCAGAAAGAAAGCATTCAGGGTGTCATTGAGACCAAATGGATACACTGCTATCTATCCTGTGCCAGCACCTCTATGGATACATGAGTGAACTGAAAAAAAGAGTCACTTTGTAGTAGGCCAGCAGATAAAACTCAAAACAGGTGCAGGACAGAGCCATCATTCACAGTGACAAAGGCATTCTAAAAGAATAAGGACTCCTACTTGAACCAGAGCGCCAAGTGCCTAACATCAGTAAATAATCTAAAAGTAAAGACTAATTTTGATTTAACAAAAGGAAACTAAACAAAAACACCTCAAAACCTGAAAAATAAAATCAAAAGTGCTCTTTTCAAGTCAAATCAATTTTATTTGTCGCACACTGTACATGGTAGACATACAATGCAATATGCAGTGAAATGCTTAGGTGCTCAGCTTCAATGACTGTGCCTTTAAGATGAATATAAAATGACATTAAAAGTAATACATGACTTTATAACAATGTATCCCAAACTTGGTCCTGTGCAACATCCCATACCCCTGGGGCTACAGGTTTTTGTTCCAGCCAGCTTCTGTTTTTAATTGAACTTCTGGGCTTATTAAGTGATGTGTTATTTCCCAAGTTCTGTGTTTAGGGAACAATATAGAAATTAGAAATCAAATATTAAAATGTACCAAGCAGTTATATGGGAATAATGTATTTTTTTTTCTTTTTAACAGTATTTTCATCTTGATTTTCATTCTATTTTTCAAGGTCTTCTAATTGTTTAATTAATCCATTATTTACTAACTAGTGGGTCTGATGCTAAAGTACTTTTAATTATTCAGTGTTGTTTGCCAGGGTGTCTGCTCTGCTAATTTTTAATTGTCATTAATAAGATACAACGAAGGGGAGAAACTGCACAGAGAAAGAGCAAAATATAATGAAATCAACAAAGAGAGTTAAGCATTTAAATCTATAGATAAAGCAGAAATATTTCTAAATGTCTTATAAATGTAAAAATCATGCTGATGGGCTTTTCTGAATGTCGAATAAAAGAAAAAAAAAACAGCTAATTAAATGAGATCAGTGCTATCAGGGGTTGTCACTGATTAGGAATCTGGTTGGAACAAAAACCTGCAGCCACAGTGTGCCCTCAGGACCGATGTTGGGAAACTGCTTTATAAATATTAAAAATCATTAATGGTATAATAAATATGTAATAAATAATAACTAACATATGAAAGTTAAAAATGAAGCATCATTTATTTCTAGATATTTCCCATACTGAAGATGTAGATGGACTGGATTAAAAAGCTCCTCCTCCTCAGTCTCTGAACTGGACTTCAGGCAGTGGTTGTGTTTACCTGAGCACAGTCCAGACGAGAGGCTGTTTTTGGGATGGCTGGTGCCATGGACAACTTTCTCGCTAAGGTTCGACATTACTTAGTGTAGATGTCCTAAACTTCTGAGAGTGCACATCCAGTTATACATTCAGCTGACCACACCACTCTGCAGAGCTTTATGGTCCTGCTGTGTGCTCCCAAACCAGGAAGTAATGCTTCCTGTCAGAATACTATCTGATTTATTTATTTATTCTTTTGTTGAATTTATTAAAAGCATATAACATTCCATACAATCAAGTCAAACTTAACAAACCTAAAATCAAATCAACCCCGACCCATGAGAAAGAGAGGAAGGCCAGCAACCAGAGTAAAACTGTTGAGAGTAGTGAAGAGAGAAAGGAGTCTTTTCACCAAATATAAATGCTTACTCTAAAATGTTATTGATTAGATCCTGCCAGGTTTTAAAAAAGTTTTGAACAGATCCTCTAAATGAGAATTTGATTTTTTCCAATTTCATCAGTCTGATAATATGCCTGAACAGGTTTCTGACATTTATTAACCCCATTTTTAGGTCTAAGATAGATGCTATATTTTAATATGGAAAGTATATTTATTATACTTAACTATTATTACCTCCAATTTTTTCTCTCACACCACTACCACTTGAAACAAAGACTATACATGTTGTGCTGTTTGCTGTTCAACATAACAGGCAGTGGTAACGTCAGGGTTTCATTTAGGGGAGGAGGGTAGCAGAAGAAATAAGTAAAAAACTCTGAAGTTTGAATTTTCCAGTAAACGTTACAACAGGATATTCCCTATCCAGCCCCCGTCACCTCCCTCCCACACATCAGATAAACTCAATCTTAATTTAACACAATTCCATTTGAATAAAATTCAACCTAAGGCTAAGGTCTCAAACAGTGGATACTTAGACAAACAAAAACAATAATATGAAGGCATAAAGTTCCATTTTATCCAAATTAATTAGTTTTCTTTTAGAATTTCAAATTTACAAGTAATCACTACAATAAATGTTTTAAAAAATCAGTGTTGATGGCATTGGAGGCTCTGCCAGTTTCTGTGTCCTCTATTGGGGGGTAACTATAAAACAATCCGGTCTTCATCGGCGGTTCACTACAGAATCCATACTGTTTAACTCATTTTTGAGAATACAGATTAGTAACTCACATTCCCCATAAGTTTTATATTAGAGACTAAATTGTATTATCAATCCCAAACTTATATTGTGTTTATTACCTATATAAATTTAAAGAAGTCTTCTTGTTAAATCTTTATTGAAAAAAATGCTGGCTTTGCTCAACTCTGCTTGAAAGGGTACAAAAAAAAAAAAACAAAACAAGGAATATTATTTTATTTTATTTCTTATTATCAGGTAATTCCCCTTTTAACCAATTCTTCCCTTAATAATCTGTACTGAACAGACTACAGCAAAATGTAAAGAGAATAATAGAGGACTAAACTGATAGGAAAAATGTTGATCAGTTACAAAGGGAAACTGAGGTTTAACTTACAGTAAGTAAAGCAAAGATCTTAAATGAGACATAGAAGTGAGATTTTTTAAAGTAGCCCAATTTTGAATGGCTTTGTCCAATTTCATTTCACTACTCATCTCTTTTTGCAGTTTTTCAGTTTTCTAATGATTTATTTTATCTGGAGGCATTTTTATGGTAATGCTATACTCTATTAGCTGCCAATCAAAAGATTCTTAAATATTTTCAAGTGTATAAAGTTTTAACTGTAATCTACAAACTTGGAAAAATAGCATAAAAGAAATATAAATTAAAATATAGGTTTTAAATCAAGACATTTGGTGAATATCTCTTATTTTGAAAACACATTATTTGGAGAAATGACTTTTTATTTTATCAATCAAATGTACGCCCTTCTTTTCAGTAAAACATTAAAGATTCTGGGTTTTCCGCATTTATCGTAAATGATAATTCATTACTTTTCATACTTACTCATTAATGTTCTTTGTGCAATATCTATATCCTTAAAACTTTTTTTGCTTAGAAATAAAATTCTTGTATGCTGTACAAAGTTGAAGTGTAATTATTTTCAACTACTTTTCAACTGCTTGCTTAGGAGTTTTTTTTAACACTTTTTAATAATTTTTTTACAACGACACTGTCTTTTTATGGACCATTTCATTAATCATTACCATTTCATCATTCTTAACCCCTAAACATAATATTTCCTTTCACTGCTCCCAAGAACCCCAGATGTGTAATGATAAAAGCACCATTTTCATCAACTTCTATACCACTTGTCACTCACGTGCGCATGGGAAACAGCTAAAGGGTCTACAAAATAGTAGTTATATGCCAGACCAGGGAGCGGCGGAGTGTGCTAACTGTCTCTCTCAGTCTCTTGCAGATCATTCTCAGGAAATCCTACTTGGTTCTGGTGCTGACAATGATGTCACTTCTGGTAAAGAAAACATCACTTCCTGTTCCGGCACAGACGATGGTGTCACTTCCGGTCAGGAGGATGCCCCTTCCGGTCATGAAGACATCACTTCCAGTTCCGGTACCAATGATGTAATTTTCCGTTTGATCAGTTAAAACCGCCATCTTGTCTCCATGCAATCAGTTCTGTTCTGGACTCTGTTCTATGTACATCGTGCTACTTCTAAATCTAACTTTTGCAGCCGGGAAAACAATATACAGGTGGCTGCCCCAAATCTTTATGATGTCTTTGACTCTTTCTTATTACACACTCAAGCTATGGTAAAATAAATAATATTAACTGGTAGAGAGACCACCTGATTGATTGATAGGAAATCACACAATCCTTGTTTCAATACAAGTTTTAAATCCTGTAGGGTATTTGGTGATGGGCACTTTTCAGTGTGAACTGGTTTACCATTCAGGAATCTTTCAGTCATCTCTGAGTTGTGCCATGGCATCTGTGTGGGAAGGTATAACTCAGATGCTACCCAGATACATCCAATATCATCACAGTCAGGGTGAGCAGGCCAAATTCAGAAGGTAGTTTTCAGGATTGCTGATTTTCCTACTGCAATCAGCACAATTGATGGCACTCATATTGTCAAGTTGCCCTCACACCAGTTGCCATTGCAGAATGAATTTTTGGATTAATTAAAATGCTAACAACAAAAAGACTCTGCAGGACTTAAGGATGGCTGAAATTTGCTGTAAAATTAATCCAATTTTAATGACAATTCATATTTTATAAATCCCAAGCATAATAATGTTTTATACATGAAGCCACTGGTCAATGATTTACTTAAAGGACATTAAAAATGGGAAGTATGTGATATTCAATCTGCTGGGGGGGGAAACTATTTGCAAAAAGCCGAACTGTTAAAATGATTATATTGCTACAACAGCCTAAAGATTGTATTACTCAGGTATTAGTATTATGCCCTGAAGTATGGACCATCTGGAGAAATTAATTAAATATATTGTCAGGGATGCCAGGGGCAACGACCCGGCCGGGACGCCGTGAGGGACCGGAAGAGGGTCAGAGCCCACCCTGGATCATGTGGGGGCTGCCTTCCTGGTTGCTGTGGGGGCCACGGGTACAGGGCATGGAAGCTCCACCCTGTAGGGACCCGTGGTCACCGCCAGGAGGCGCCCCAATGCCTTGGGGACCTGTTACCCCAGCAGTTCCACCACACCAGGAAGTGCTGGGGGGGAAGATTTAGGACGGCACCCGGAGAGCTGCCGGGAGGACAGCCGGCACTTCCGCCATGCTGGGGCGTGGCCAGAGGAGGAATGCCGGGAACACCTGGGGCTCATCCGGGGAATTTTTAAAAAGGGCCGTCTCCATTCATTCAGGGCTGGAGTCGGGAGGAGGAAGGACGAAGCACAGAGGAGGTGTGGAGGCGGCCCGAAGAAGGCATTTGTGGTCAGGACTGTGTGATTATTGGGGTTTGTGCAATTTGGACTGGGTCTGTGTGACCATATCATTTGTAAATAGTGTAAAAAAAATACGTGTGGTGGTGAATTACAACATGTCCGCCTGTCTGTGTCCGGGCCAAGTCCACAATATATATATAAATATATATATATATATATACAGGGTGTCACAAAAGTCACTATACACAACCACCGTTACAGGAGAAAATTATCTTTAGTTGCTGCAGGAGTTTGCTGTGCCACAACAGGTGAGCAGTGACCTTCCTAATATCTATTTTCAACAAGACGGAGCCCCTCCCCACTCTGCCAGGTTAGTCAGAGATTTGCTGAACATCAAGTTTCCTGACCCATGGATCGGTCAAAGGGGTCCCCTCAAATGGGCTTGACCTTGTGACTTTTTTTATGGGGCTATATCAAAAGCAAGGTGTATGCCACTAGGCCCCGTAACCTGTCACAGCTTGAGAAAGAATCCGCACAGCCTGCAGCGAGGTCAGGGAAGAGATGGTGCAAAATGTCAGAGAGGCTTGCGTCCGAAGGTGGCTAAAATTTGAAAATGGAGGCGCTCATGTGGAGGTATACAACTAGTCTTCAAGGCATTGTAATGTGATGGCAAGCCTAGCAAGTAAAACTGCAATGACTCTTTTGTTGATGCTACAAATATTAATAAACTCAGTTTCTTGCGTATATTTTAGGAATTTATTAAAAGTGCATAGTGACTTTTGGGACACCCTGTATATATATATATATATATATATATATATATATATATATATATATATATATATATATATATATTGTCACAAAACGAGACAAAGACAGAAAAGGTTTGGGGCAGCCACCCATGTAATTTGGTATCCTGGCTGCAACTTCGTTTTCTTTTAAATACCAGCACTGAAGTGCTTACAACAGAGTCCAAAACAAGACTGACACAGAAGGGAAAAGGGAAGGCTTTTAAAGGGGAGACAGGAAGTGAGGTCATAAGGGTCGGGCACGTGTTCATTGTTCATTGGTTTAGTCCCGGATGTGACATCAGGGGCGGAGCTGGCAAGGTCTGTCTCCATTGGCTCGGTCCCAGAAGTGACGTCCAGAGAGACAGGTGGAACCTCCGGGTTAGGTCTACAGGGAAGTGAGAAAGAGAGTTAGTGCGCTCTGCCACATCCCGGCATGGCTCAGAACTGCCTTCACTCGAGCCCTTTAGCTGCCTCCCATGCGCGTGTGTGACAAGGCCCCCTCAGCCCAGACCCGTCGGGTCGGGCGACCTTAACCGAGAGGTCGTAAACCCGAGAGAGCATCGGCGTTGGCATGGAGAGCACCCGGCGATGAGCGAGCGAAAACTTATGCGGCTGCAGGTCAAGAAACCACCGGGTGACCCGCGGATTCGACTCCTTGTGCAGGGCCATCCACTGTAGAGGTGCATGGTCCGTGACAAGGGTGAACTCACGCCCAACAGGTAGTACCTCAGCTGAGTGATCGCCCATTTAATCGCCAGAGCCTCCCTCTCCACCGCCGCATACCTGGTCTCCCGGTCCAACAGTTTCCGGCTCAGGAACATGGCGGGTGTTGACACCATCGACACTTTGGCTCAGCACGGCTCCCAGGCCTGTGTCCGGCGTCCGTCTGGAGGATGAAAGGCAAAGAAAAGTTAGGTGCCATCAAAATAGGTGCGGGCGTAAGGGCCTTCTTCAAGTCACCAAATGCAGTGTCTGTTTTGCAGTCCATACCACAATGTTGGGGCCCTCTTCTTTGTAAATCAGTCAAGGCGCGCTTTCTCCAAAACCGGGTACAAACCGGCGGTAGTACCCGCTAACCGAAAGGCTTGGACCTGCCGCTTGGTTCATGGACGGGGCCATTTCAGAATGGCATCAATTTTGGAGCACTGTGGCCTTACGGTACCCGACCCACCAGGTAGCCTAAATATTTGGCCTCGCTTAATCCAAAGAAACATTTCTTGGGATTAATCCGAGCCCGCCTCACCAAGTGTCCGTAATACCGCTTGGACATGCTGTAGGTGTTCCTTCCATGTGCTGGAATAGATGACCACGTCATCTAGGTAGGCAGCACTGTATGAGTTATGAGGCCAAGCACTTTGTCCACCAGGCGCTGAAAGGTTGCTGGAGCCCGTGTAACCCAAATGGAAGGACACGATACTGCCAGTGTCCGCTAGGGGTACTAAACGCGGTTTTTTCCTTCGAGGAGTCCGTTAAAGGAACCTGCCAGTACCCTTTTGTCATGTCAAGTGTGGTCAGGTATTGAGCCTGTCCAAGCCTCTCGAGGAGGTCGTCCAGCGTGGCATTGGATAGGCATCAAATTGGGAGACTTGGTTAAGCCGACGGAAGTCATTGCAGAACCTCCAACTCCCGTCAGGCTTACCGACGAGCACAATGGGGCTGGACCAGGGACTATAACTCTCCTCAATTACACCTAGTTCCAGCATGCGCTTGATCTCAAGCTCCACTTCAGCCTTTTTGCCTCGGAAGAAGGCATGCAGGCGTTCTCGGACAACAACCCGGGCTCTGTCACAATGTTGTGCTCAATCAGAGAGGTCCTTCCGGGTGTTCACTGACTACCTCTCGAGCGGTCCGGATAACTGTTTCCAGCTCCTGCCGTTGCCTGGGTCTCAAGTCTGCGCCAAAGTTAAGGTCGTGTGTGTGGCGAAGAGTGGCGGGGCTGGCGGAGGAGGGATCGGGTCCCTGTCCTTCCACGGTTTCAGCAGGTTCACATGATATACCGCTCCTTTGGCCGGCGATTGGGTTGACTCACCAAATAGTCGACCAGTCCCTTCCTCTCCTTAACCGTAGGGGCCCTGCCAGTGGGCAAGCAACTTAGAGTGGGAGGTAGGCACTAGGACCATGACCCGATCTCCGGGTGGAACTCCCGAAGAGGCGTGCGCGGTTGTAGTAGCGAACCTGTGCTGCTTGAGCCTCCTCCATGTGACTTTTAAGGACAGGCGAATCTTTCCAAATCTATCGCGTAACTGCGATATACTCCAGTATGTTAGTGGTGGGAAGAGCCTCTTCTTCCCAGCCTTCTTTCAAAATATCCAATATGCCCGAGGTTGTCGCCCATACAGTAGTTCAAAGGGGAGAACCCGTGGAGGCTTGTGGGACTTCCGATAGGCAAAAGGACGAGGGGAGGAGCTGATCCCAGTTCCTTCCATCCTCGCTGACCACCTTACGTAGCATTTGCTTGAGAGTTTGATTAAACCTCTCTACTAATCCGTCGGTTTGAGGATGATACACGAGGTTTTAAATGCTTTATTTTCAGTAATCTGGCAGTCTCCGAGGTGAAGGGGTCCCCTGGTCTGTCAAGACTTCTTTGGGGATCCCCACGCGAATACCCTAGTAATTCCCGTGCGATGGCTTTAGAGGTAGCTGAGCAGCGGAACAGCTTCGGGTATCGTGTAGCATAATCCACGAGGACTAAAATGTACTTGTGTCCTCGGGCTGAGGGCTCTAGAGGTCCCACCAGGTCGACCCGATTCTGTGGAAGGGCGTCAATCAAGGGAATAGGAACAAGAGGAGCACGGTCCCTCCTAGGAATCTGTCGCAGTTGACACTCCGGGCAGGAAGCGCAAAAGCGACGAACCCCCTCATTAATTCCTGGCCAGTAAAACCGCAGCTTGATCCGCTCCAGAGTTTTTTCGGTGCCCAGGTGACCACCTAGGAGGTGGGCGTGTGCTAGCTCGCAGACCTGCCGCCGGAAGGTACGCGGACTAGCAACAGCCTCGTCTCCTGCCCGTCATGCATTGCTACACGGTAAAGGAGGTCATTATCTAACACAAAGTAGGGGCCCTGTGGCATCGACTGACTAGTGCGCTGGCCATTGACAAGGACCACTGCATTTTTTACAAACTTCAGGGAGTCGTCATTCCATTGCTCCCTTTTGAAAGAAGCCGGCGTCTTTTAAATTGAAACCGCAACACGGAGAGAGGGTCAGCGCCGACCTCAATGGGCGTGGTTTCCTCCCGCTCCGCCGCGGCGTTGGTGGATGGCGTGTCAGCCTGCGGCGGCCCGGGAGTTGCCACGTCAGCCAGGACGGCTGCTTCACCTCTCTCTGCCGGCTGATTACACGGCGTGGAGGCAGCTTGAGAGGGTCATCTCCGTCCATAACGAGGCCCAACTTAACCCCGGGAGTGGTATGTGTCTCACCGCTTTTAATGTCAGACCAGTCCCGCCCTAGTATCAGGAGGATCAGGAAGGATTGCCACGGTTACTTTCTGGACTGATCCTCCGTAGCTAATGACACAAGCGGCGGTGCTGTACCAGCGGGTTTCCCCGTGGACACAGGTTATACTGGTCTTGAATTTTAGCCATTGTCGCGGTAGCACAAAACGGCGGGCAACAATGGAAATGTTGCTGCGGAATCGAGCAGAGCGGAAGTTTTAAACCGTTAACGATCACCACGTCTGTATGCGGGACCGTCAGCGGGTTTGTCAGAGCACACCAAGCCCTCCTCCCCTCCACCTGCATTCCTCCTCGCCTCCAAGCGGTTTGCGTGCCAGCGCGCGACGCCGATGCAAGCTCCGGGTTATACAGGGAGGGGCTAGGTCTTGGGACATACCCCGGCTGAGTTTGGCAGAAGGACGGTTCTGCTCTCCCAGAGTGTGAGGCCGCCCTCTGTGTTTCCAGAAGCTCTATGAGCCCTGACATGTTCTAAACTGCACGCCCCAGACCGGCTGGGTGAAGCCCTGGGGAAGTGCTTTCAGGAGCAGATAGCACGCTACCTGCTCAATGACCTGGTAGGGCTTGTTTTCCAAGGGCCGTAGCCACTGCCATACTTTTGCCCATAAGGACCAGGCTTGTTTACTGGTCGGCCTCTCAGGGTCCAACCTCCACTTGTTATTTTACTCACCTGCCAGTCTGGGGCACCCCAAGGTGGTAAAAGGGGCTGTGGTTTCACTGGGGGGCAGGCACTCTCCCCCAAGAGAGCATACTGAGTCCCTCTTGTCTCCCCCTCCAGGGCAGCCCAATTGGTGAGCCCCACCCGCACACTCCCTGGCCTCTCTAGATGGCCTAGTTCTGCGTGCTGGGGCGGAGCCCGCACCGGTCTCGCCGAACCACGGGCACCCTCCCGCCTGAATACTCGGCCCGATGCGCTCCCACCTGGGTGTTTTGCAGGTCCTGTCCCCTTCTCTTCTGGGACTTCTCCATCCTGCCGACTACGCCACTGTCACAAACCGAGACAAAGACAGAAAAGGTTTGGGGCAGCCACCCATGTAATTCGGTATCCCGGCTGCAACTTCGTTTTTCTTTTAAATACCAGCACTGAAGTGCTTACAACAGAGTCCAAAACAAGACTGACACAGAAGGGAAAAGGGAAGGCTTTTAAAGGGGAGACAGGAAGTGAGGTCATAAGGGTCGGGCATGTGTTCATGTTCATTGGTTTAGTCCCGGATGTGACATCAGGGGCGGAGCTGGCAAGGTCTGTCTCCATTGGCTCGGTCCCAGAAGTGACGTCCAGAGAGACAGGTGGAACCTCCCGGGTTAGGTCTACAGGGAAGTGAGAAAGAGAGTTAGTGCGCTCTGCCACATCCCGGCATGGCTCAGAACTGCCTTCACTCGAGCCCTTTAGCTGCCTCCCATGCTGCGCGTGTGTGACTATATATATATATATATATATATATATATATATATATATATATATATATATATATATATATATATATATATATTCTTTTTTTGCCTATTGAAACATTTTTATTATTTTTTCATTTATGAAAATATGAATTAGAAATATTAGTACAAACTGTTTATCTTGCCAGCATTACATAAAAGAGACAACTACAGCCTTCTGCTGGATGGGTAGCGTGACACTGCCTGTAAATGGGTGGCTAAGCCTGCAAACTTGTTGTCTTACACCAGGTTTTTCAATTTTCACTTTGCCACACAGGCTACAAGACATAACGCAGTCCATTCTGGCCTGGCCAGTGGAGGACCACCTAAAATGTATAGACAGAACTGCCAAACTTTTAACCATTGTGAACCTCTGCAGCAATTTTTCTCAGGGTCCCAACTTTAATTCTTTTAACATTGTGGTGACAACTTGTTAAACAATGAGGTCTCCAAAAGGTGATAAAGGTCAAAACAAGATACTATGAGTCAGGGTGTTTCAAGCAAGAAGCAATTTGGAAATATACCAAAGGACATGGACTAGGATCAGAACTAGACTTTCAGACTACACTGACAGAGACCTGCTGCCTTAGAAAACTGAAAAAGAGGAAACACAAACATTAGTTAACTATGCCAGACACCCAAGTAGCCACAAAAAACACTTCTGCTGCGGGACAGAAATTGAGTAGCTGCTGCACTGGTGGTTAGTGGACTTGACAGTGCTGTTTGCTTTATACAGGGTGGTCCAGATCTAATTATGCAGATCCAGATTGACTGGATGACTTTGATTTATGCAGGGATGATCCTAGTTTGGCACAAAGACAATTCTTCATGTCATCAGTTCGCATACTTCTTGATGGTCCAGGATTTTTCTGGTGATTTTCTATGTAATAAACTTAATAAGTTATAGCGTAATGAAAATTGCATAATTAGATCTGGACCACCCTATACTCAATGGGGCATAAAATAAAATGCCCAAAATTCTGACAGGTATTCTTTGAACAAGTCTGGTGTATTGTAGTCAAATGAGACAACGTTTACCACTTGTGTCTACACTGTTCACGAATTCAACAAAGTCTTTAACGTTGAATTTAAGAAGCAACCAACCGATTATATGAATAAAAACCAAGTGAGGCCTCCCCCATGTCCCCGTCCTGGATCGGTAAGCTGTTTGCACACAGCACATTTACTATTTGTTGCTGTTCTGCTCTCTAGATGATAAAACTATAAAACTCATGAGAATGCTCATTTGCCAATAATCTGAATTGAATTTTGAAAGTGAAATAACGTATAATAATTATATCAACTGCACAATATGCTAAAATATCCTAGCTTAAACATTTTTATTTTCATGTATAAACTACACATTATAAAGCATGTAGTAGAAGGGAAGATTCTAAGATTGCTCTGAAGTTATAGCCAACACATTCTGGGTTTTCCCAAATATTTTGATGAAATATATCCTTTTTTTTTAATTTTATAAAACATTGGCAAGCCATTATGGACTAAGATGAGATAACAAGGTTCTTTCAATTAAGGTAGTAATATAACAAAACCATCTACAGTAAAATGATCTCTGAAAACAGTCATTAAATAGAGTATTCCATCCAGATTAACATGGAAGTGAACACTAGGAGGATGAGGCTCTATTGGTATTTACAGTCGAGAGTACAGCTAGACATGTGGGGAATGGTGAATGGTTGCGCCTCTCACAGATGGGAACTCGTCTTAAATGTGTCTGAGAAGGATTCTAGTTTACAGAGAGACCTGCACCATTCTAACTGTGAATTGTTTTAATTCATGCCTAGCAGAAACTGAGAAGGAAGGTATTATTTGAACAGAGGCTTTCTGCTTATTTTATTTTTTTTTGATCTTTATCTTTTTTTTTGAACCTTTAAAACATTCTTTTAAAAATTCTCAGATCAAGTTATCTTGTAGACTTTAGATATCATTTGGAAATATAATAGCAGTGTTCCTGTAGTAGAAAAATAATATTTGTGAAAATGAAAGTTTATTACAGTGAGCAAAATCACTATTGAAAATGTTTTGTGAGTCAAGTTGTATTTCACAAAGTTGTTCCAATGATGTCTATGCAGCTTCATTCATTTTGCAGCCATTTTCTGTGACTGTAAACTTTTCCCATCACTTCCTCATCCTACTCTACTGCAAAGATTGTGACATAATTAATATATACAAAGAATTTGTTATGTTGTATTTATTTTTTAACACATGTGAAAATATCAACACACAAACTATCAAACATTCAAGGGACTGTTCCAGTTTTGTTTAAATGCTTGGACACAATTAGCTGCTGCTTTACATGGCTTAAATATTAATATAAATTGAGACAAATAAGAAAGTTTAAAATGTATTTATTTTTCCATCACTACATTCACTTTTTACAAGTCTGCAGGGTCATTTTAGTCACGTGTACTTCTTTTGGATACACATATTCTAATGTAGAATCATAAATCTAAGAATGGGGCAACACAGACATAAGCATGCAAGCTTTCCTAGAGTAGCATCACTTTTACAGGACATATGAGGTTTAAACAGATTGAGTTGGAGTCTATGATTTAATACTGCTAAAGAGCAAAATCACCAGTATTGAAGTAACTGTTATAGTGCTAAATTAACCCATAAAAGTACTTCTAAGGGAAATGTGGACCCATGCATACACTTAAATTTGTTAATTTAGCACTGGCCATTTTGCTGTGTGACAGGCATTTTAGTGGTTTGAGAACATTGCTCTGCTCTGTTCTGACAGACTGTCATATGGAGCATCAGGTACTGCATGCTAAAGTCGGTCGTTTTGCTCATCGAGGGGTGCTTTTTACATCAGTGTGCTGGCAGAACATTATCTTCAGCTTTCAACACAAAATTTGTAAATTTCAGTGACCCACTGGTCATGTGGTTTCTTATTTTGTAAAGAAGTATTTTTACTTTATTGATAAAGTTATTGCAATGCAATTACAGTAGTCACAATATAAAAATAAGTATTCTGTTTGTTCTGTCCGGTTCAACATTTGCAGTCTGGCTGTTACTGATCACAGTTTAATTAAAACAAAGATAGTCATGTTGTGTTTTGATGTTTGTACTTTCTAAGTCTAGTGCCTGGCAGGAAATGCGCAAAATGAGTTTTCATCAGGTTTCAATGAGCACGCTGCAGAAATGAAAGTAGTAAAAATTCAAATATATATTTTCTTACAATATACAGTAATACAAATAATGTATATTATTTTGTTAATTGAATAGTCAAACACCAAAGGGATTACATTATATCGATACAGTATATTAGTTTGCATTTTATTTTAACTATTGATACTCAAAAATATTTGATATAATCAAAATTATAGCAAATTGTAAATAAAAAGCACATCTGAGTTCACAATGGGAATGCAAATTAATTCATACATATTTAGTAGTTTTTGTATATTTCTTGATAAAGTATACTTCAGTCAGTCAGACATTGTCCAACCCGCTATTTCCTAACACAGGGTCACGGGGGTCTGCTGGAGCCAATCTCAGCCAACAAAGGGCCCAAGGCAGGAACAAATCCCGGGCAGGGTGCCAACCCATCGCAGGGCGCGCACACACACACACACACAAACCAATCACACACTAGAGACAATTTAGGATCACCAACGCACCTAATCTGTATGGCTTTGGACTGTGGGAGGAAACCGGAGCACCTGGAGGAAACCCACACAGACACGAGGAGAACATGCAAACTCCACGCAAGGAGGACCTAGGAAGCGAACCCAGGTCTCCTTACTGCGAGGCAGCAGCGCTACAACTGTGCCACCGTGTATACTTCAATGAATATTTGTTATAAAATGTTTCAAAATTGCTCTTTCCTTTCATAACACTACTGAAAGTAACAAGCAAAACTGATCATGGAGAAAAACCAAAATGATGTATATATTATAAAACACAATAATACATTGGAAATACACAGTTTTAATAACTACTGAATTTATAAAGAGAACAATGCAATTTAATATTAGTTGTAAAAACTCACTTCTGTATTTCATTAATCAAGGTAATCATCTCTAAACAGCATGAGAATTACCATGAACAAGTAGAAAAATGTGGAGTGTAAGAAAACAAATAAATAAATTAACAAACAAGTTAGTTCTATCTATCCTCTTTCTTTCTTTCTTTCCTTCTTTCTTTGCTATCATACTTCTCACAGCCACTTCAGCCTTCTTGCTCAAATAAAGGACCAGCAGTTTTGTTTTTCCTCTCTCAAATATGGAGTCGTGTTCCTATTTTATCTCTTAGACTCAGGCTGCAGAGTAGTCAGAGGGTCCTTTTAAAGATTAACTTGGAAACAGAGAATGGCTGGCTGTTAAATTTCTTCTTTTGGATCAGTTGTATCAGTGGGATATGAAGAATAGGAAGACCAGTTCACTTCCTGTGTTCCCTTTATTGTGTTTTGTATAAAAACGTAATAGTGACCACCCCATTACAAACATTTGAACTTCTTATCTTCTTATATAATACGCTACCCTTTGCTGTTCATTTGTCTGTTCAGGATTTTAAATCACCTGTATTTCGCAAACCTTTTGAACTATTGACCTGAAATTTGGTACACATATACTACGTGATGTCTACTATCCACTTTTGGGGTGATGATTGACCTTTAAGGTTATTCTTCTGTTTTATTTTTATTTTATTTTATTTTGGAATCAACTCTCAGCAGTGGCCAGCAGGGTCATGCGTACAGTTGCCGTTCTCATTCCTACCACCTTCGCCGTCACTTCCCCTACCTCTTCATATCTTAAATCATTCTTCAGGAAAAAATTAAGGAAAACGTCTGGGCCGGTTCTTGACAGGCATATATGAGGGGGCAGACAGAAATGTGAAGGGGGCACATGGTGACGACGGAGGTGGGAAAGGGGTGGGGGTGCTCTGGATAACTGTTTTTGTCATGTAATTGGATTGCACTTTGTCAGGCCTCTACCCTAAGACCGATCCAACTTGGATGTCCCACCTGAAGGCTAAGCTTCTGCTGGTGTAGCTCTTAGGGTCACTGAGGCACGCAAACCCCCTGACCACTATAAGGTGGCAATCACTCAGGAGGAAAACTGAAAAATAAAACAACAAAAAGTAAAATAAAATATTCCTCATCAAATTATAAAAACTAAAACATGACATTTACCTTAATTTTATGGCCTATATCAAATATATTCGAACCCAACAATAACACTTCTCACTATTGCCAATACTAACAAAACTAAAAAAGGGTAGGCCAAGTTATAAAAAAAAAAATCAATTCACCAAGTCTTGAAAAGTAAAAAAGTAAAATAAAGAATAAAATAAAATATCCATCCAGATCTTTACAACCAAAAACATAAAAATTATCTTAATTGGATGGCCTAATTCTCAAATAAATTTGCAAAATAAAGTAAGAATAAAATAAGACCTCTCAATATAGCCAATATTTACAAAACTAAAAAGGGTTGGCATAGTAATAAAAAAAAAATTCACCATGTCTTTTCCTACAATTCTCAAACTAATTTGAAGAACACAACAGATTTAGAACAGAACATTTTAACTTTTTTCTTCTTTTTTTGTCTTTTTGTCTTGTTTTAAGCTTCTTTGTTTTGCAAGCAACTGAACTCTCTGTTTGCAACTGAACAGCTCCACTCTCCTTTCTCCTCAATCCACTCTACAACAACAGTCTCCTGTTTCCCTTTGCAAAAAACTCTTCCGAATTCATCCACATTCAAGTTATTTGTTATGGACTTCTCATGGGCCAAGATCACCAAATTCCTCATTCTTTTATGTAACATGGTGCAACGATAGGGGGTTAGGACCCGTGACAAAGTGGAGAAGGAACTCTCACATGATGCTGAAGACACACCAACTACCAGGGCTGTTACGTACAATTTATGCAACTCAGTAAAGGCTTCCTTGTACTCCTGCAGGAGTTTACACACAGTGGACACGTCTTTTTCCTTTGAACATTTTTTTAGCAACAATCTGTTTTGCCACAAGAACTTCATTTTTCAGACTTACAACATCTGCTACAGTGCCAGCCATCACAGCCAGAGGGTGCAACAGGGTGGGATCTAGAAATGTGCTAGATTTGGGTGCAAGACTAGATATGGCTCTCATCAGGTCAATATTCTTGTGTGAAAATTTAGTTTCCATTTCTTATATGGCCCTGTCAAGTATTTTGAGCAGGGATCTTTTCAGAGACTGCTGGGGGGAAATGGTAGGGTCACCAGAGTCTGTATGGCCCAAAGTTGAGAGCACGACACTTTGACCCAGGTGTTTGCTCATTGTTCTTCTTCTCTTTGTTGGATGTGACTCATCCTCAGCAGAAGATGACACTCCCCAACAGTCATCCTCACGGATGTTTTTTAAGGAGTCCAGTGCTGCACTAACAACCTCAGAAGCACTGCACAGATCAACTGACTGAGACTGTAGAATAGCATTTGCTGGTTTCAAGACACCAAGCACCCGCACTAGGAACTTTCCAATCTCAAAGAAGTGATGCCTCTTAATTTGGCATAGTAGGCCTGATGCCTCGGTGTACAGGTCAACTGCACCATCGTCATCCTCTGTCATCTCTGATAGGATACTAAAGATTTGTTCTTGATTGTCCACAGTGCACCTTGTCACCTCACCTCATAGTGACTTGTCCATCTGATCTCAAGCAGCCTTTTTAGACAAGGTGCTTCATGTTTATTGAGCACATAGTGGTGGTGAAGATAGTTGTAGAGTGAACTAGATAGGCTAAAAATCTTTTGCACACGGCTCACTCTGCATGGCATGCAGAACCACTAAGTGCAGTTGGTGGTTGTAGCAATGGATGTATGGGACATATCTGTCAAGCTTCTTTTGGAGCAGAGCTTGTACACCACCTCTAACCCCATCATAACACTGGTTAAGTATACTGTCAGCACTGTAGCCAGCATCAGAAAGGTGTAACAGTATCTCAGAGGTGATGTACTCTGCATCAAGTTGTTGCAAGTCGAGCAACCCAATAAGATGCTCCTCTGGCATGGAATTTCTGACAAACCGTATTATCACAGACACATTTTCCACATTGCACCTATCCCTGGTCCCATCATTTTGAGGCAAAACCCTACAGAACCAGCACTTTCATATTTTTTCCTGACCTCCAAGCACCATGTCAGCCAGTGTTTGGATAATTTCATTTTGGATATCCTTAGATGTGTATTTTGCATTTTTTGGGACACCCTTAGCAATGTTTGCTAGCTTCTCATCCTTCTCTAAGGTATATTCCAGCAGTTTTAGAAAAATACTTGAAGCAATGTCATCATCATTACCCGCTGCATCATGTCTCAAGGTTTCTGCAGTCCAACAGAGCCCCAACTCATTTACACAGAGAAACCGTATAGCACTACCAATCCTCTTGACATAGTAATGTTTTTTTTCAGGTTGTGTTTTACCAACCAACATTGAATCCACAGTCCCCCCTGTGGCCTCTCTGCTTTTATGCTCAGTCCAGATGGTTGAAGCATGCACATGGTTGTGGCTGGACACATGCCTCTGTAGCCCCTTGTCTCGATCAAGTGCTGCTTTCCAGCTGTTAAAACCAGTTAAGGTAAAAACTACATCCCTCTCTTTAACAGTGCTGCCATATTTCCAACATGGGAAACAGAAGCATGCGTCCCGCACAACAGAGTACTCCAGCCATGGTCGTGTGTGGTACCAGGCAGGATTGAACGATCTTAATGTTGTACCACCAAATACACGTTTGGGGTAACTACCCAGTATTGGCTGGGATGGTGTATTACCATTTATCTCACTGGGTAGCTGAGCGGGTTGCTTTGGGGCAGCAATTGTTGGCAGAGGTACAGGAGAAGCAGTGCCTGTTGATGCCACAGGAGTAGACATGCTAGCTGCTGTCTCTGATCATTGCTACTGCTATTGGTACAGGCAGGAGCAGCGTCACACTTTTTAAAAGCTTGGGAAAAAGGATGCATCTCACAGCATTAACTTTCCCTTTGTGAACTGCTGGAAGCTGGGGAGGAAAGTAATTAAGCTTTACTAAAATCGCTGTGATATCATCAGTATATGAAACGAGAAAACTGTTGAGTGCAGAGTTGAAAGCTGGGGCGGGGCTTTGTGTCGGGGTCTGACAGACAGACACAGGTCCTCCAGTCGGCTCTGTGCAGCAGCAGTGGTGCTTGTGGGATCAAGAAAGAAACACTTCTCTACCAGACTGAAACTGTGAGAAGAACAATGGACTAGTCCCCCATTGACTGTACAAATATAGATGTATTTTTTAGTTGTTAATTATCTCACGAGTCGCTATGACTTTGACAACAGAGATTTGCTGCTTCCTCAAAGCCTGCCGCTGTTGTGCAGCCCTGCCTACTGAGAAACCTGACACCGGGTCATTTGCATACTAAACAGTGATTGGATGTTTAGCTGGGGGGAGGGTGAGTGGAGGATCTCTGCGGAGTGCTGTGTGAGCCTGCGGACAAACAGAGCAGGGAGGGAAAGAGCGAACAAGCTGTGAAAGCTATCATCTCATTTGTGCCTTTTCCAGTGGATTTTTCAGCTACTGTAGTAAATCTTGTCCATATTCAGTTTGTGGGTAATCTATTATTTTCTCTCTCAGCTTCTAAAAGTTTGATTTAAGGGGGCAGGACATTTGTTTAAGGGGGCATTGCCCCCCCTTGCCCCAGCGTAGAGCCGGCCCCGGAAAACGTACTAAGTAATTGCAATACAAACACTGACTTAATCAGTTTTAATACAAAAAGATGCTGACGAAAGAAGAAAAGAAGCAGCCTGCTAGGGTGGAGAAAAGAAGAGCTGCTCAGGAAGCAGCAAGCGCATCAACATCTGAACAAATGAATGCTAAACATACAGAGAAAGAGTATGAAAACTATAAATATTCAAGTCAAGTGTATTCACTGAACGTTATTGTGCAGTGCGCCATTACTGGTAACAGATAAAGTGTTATGATCAACTGTTTTATTTAGTTTTTTTCATTTTGCGTTCTGCTTATTGAATAGAGTGTGCAATCCTAATTAATCTATTTCTGACATATTAGTATTCATAATGTTAACAATTATCAGAGTTCTCATGTAAACATATTTTGTTTTCCTTTTGGAGTCACCATTTAGAGGATTTTTTATGTTGACTGTTGCTATGCCATTGTTAGGCAAGGTCAACCAGAAGTGCATTTCCCGGCAGTATTAGATGACAGATAACATTTACAATGAATTGTCAGTGCATTTTTTTTTACATCTTTTAGTGGCTAAGGATTCTTTTGTTTGTTTTTCTAAGAATTTTGGCTTAGTGTTTGGTGTTAGACATCACAATTTATTGATTTTTTTTTTAATATTGAACTTTTTGACATTTCATGTCCTGATCTTGAAAAAAAATTGTCTTTTCTGTCAAACGTTTCATTTCTGGTACTGAATTGACTGATTCAAAGCAAAACTTATAGAGATTACAAATATTTCTAATAATAAGGATGATGTTCTATTCTACTTAGCCATGGAAATTACAAATGTTTTAGAGAAAAATGTGGCTTGTAATAGAAAAGTCTTAGATATAAGGAATGTAAATTCTTGATATGGTTCAGTCAAGCATGTAGGGTGGTCCTGAAGACAAAAAAGAAAGCATTCACCCCATGTTAGTATAGGAAAAATGGGCTTAGGCAGTTAAAGTCTGTTTAAGAATTCTTAACTATGCCAATGGTTATCTTTGATAAAGATGTTTATATTTCAATAGTAATTGTCTGGAACTAATCTTTAAAATCTCCCCAATAAAACCAAAAGTTTTGTCTCTTGACAGCAACCAATGGATACAGGGGTACTGAAGATATTGCACCTTCAAAACCATTTAAAATAAGAGCTTTAGATGTGGAGACACTGCGTTTCTTTATAATCGATTCTCATCTTCTTCAAGTAATTTTAGGTTTCACATGGCTTTCCACACCATAATCCCAACATTGCTTGGGCTAGAAAAGATATTACTAGTTGGAGTCCCTACTGTAGAGACCATTTTCTTAAGGAAATTGTACCTCTCATTTTCCACTGCAATGCAGATGACTGATTACCCTATCAGTATCATGACTATCAAGCAAGCAGAAATGTTTGGTTGTTTCTTCCTCAGATGTCCCCTTCCTAAGCACAAATATATGCATTATCTGAGGCCATATAGGCATATATTACAGTTTTTCTTGGTTGCTTTGGACCAATTCTCAAATGACAATTAAGGTTCTTGAAACTATATATGAAAAGCACCTCTTCATTACATTACATATTCACAGCAAAATAGCATTTCTCATTGTTTTTTCATAAAGTGCAAATACTTTAGTGCATTTATCCAAATGATTAAAAACAATTCTCACTGAATTGGTACAGTTATTAATTTTTTAAGACATGTTAATCAAAATGGATGATATCCCTTCTCATAAAAAAAGTCTTACTCTGAAATACATTTAGGCATCCATTCAGTAAATCAGCAAATGTAAAAAGGTTAATTAAATTGTCAAAATATCTGAAGCACACATTTCACAAATTGTGTTGATGTAATATTGCTGTAATGACTATTTATTGTAAATAAATAAATTGCTTGTCAGGTGAATCATGAATTTTACACACAAATCTAGCAACTTAAACAATCAATGACACATGCAATCAAGCACTTCTATAGGAGAAACGTATTGTAATATTTACATATTATAACAGATACATATCTACACTAGCAAAAAATAAAATTAAGGAAACTCTTAAAACCATCATAGTCTAACACCAAGTCAATTAAGCTTCAGGGATATTAGTCTGTCCAGTTGGGAAGCATAAGTGATTGTGAATCAACTTCACCTGCTTTGGTGCAAATGAAAGTGACAACAGGTTTACAGGTGCACTGGAGAGACAACACCAAGACTACCCTCAAAAGAGGGAATGATTTTGTATCTGGTGGCCACAGACAATTGCTATCACCTTATTTTTCCTGACTGATTCTTCTCTCTAGTTTTGTGTTTTGCTAGTGTCCTTGTCGATTCAGTCTGCACAGGTAGTCCAGCTCTTCCAGGATTGCATATCCATATGTATTGGTTCCTCAGTGCCACAGTGTGACTGTCTTATGCCTCATACATTCACTTGTCTTTGGTGGACATCTCTAATCTGAGAAAACTGGAATGCATTTAAAAACATTCCTATTGGTTAAATGTGGCTAAAGATCTAGAACCATTCTACAAATCCTGTTTTGACTGTCAGATGATATCTGAATAATCAACTCCTTGAATTAACCATTAATAATAGGGCTCGACCAATATGGACTTTTTAGACTAATAAGGATATTGATATATGGACAGTAATAACCCAGCCACAGGAAACAGGAAACCAGTGTGTTTCTTCGTGCTGGTACCAAGCCCGGATGAATGGGGAGGGTTACGTCAGGAAGGGCATCCGGTGTAAAATTTTGCCAAATCAATATGCGGACAACAATACAAATTTCCATATCGGATCGGTCGAGCCACGGGTTAACAACGACCGCCACCAGTACTGTTAGCCAACAGGGAGCTGACAGAAATTGGGCTACTGTTGGCTGAAGGAGAAGAAGGGGGGACGTGTCCAAAGGCAGGAGGAGAAGAGGAAGGTAAGAGAGTGGAACTGAGGGTAGGAAGTTTGAATGTTGGCAGTATGACTGGTAAGGGGAGAGAGTTAGCAGATATGATGGAAAGAAGGAAGGTTGATATATTGTGAAGGTGTTTAGGAGAGATGGCAGTGGAGTTTTTAACTAGAATGTTTAATAGAATCTTGGAAAGTGAGAGGATGCCTGAGGAGTGCAGAAGAAGTGTACTGGTGCTGATATTTAAGAATAAGGGGGATGTGCAGGACTGTAGTAACTACAGGGGGATAAAATTGATGAGCCACAGCATGAAGTTATGGGAAAGAGTAGTGGAAGCTAGGTTAAGAAGTGAGGTGATGATTAGTGAGCAGCAGTATGGTTTCATGCCAAGAAAGAGCATCACAGATGTGATGTTTGCTCTGAGGGTGTTGATAGAGGAGTACAGAGAAGGCCAGAAGGAGTTGTGTTGCGTCTTTGTGGACCTGGAGAAAGAATATGACAGGGTGCCTTGGAGGAGTTGTGGTATTGTATGAGGAAGTCAGGAGTGACAGAGAAGTATGTAAGAGTTGTACAGGTTATGAGCCCTTTCTTATTTGCAATGGTGATGGACAGGTTGACTGACGAGATTAGACAGGAGTCCCCGTGGACTGTGATGTTTGCAAATGACATTGTGATCTGTAGCGAGAGAAGGGAGCAGGTTGAGGAGACCTTGGAGAGGTGGAGATATGCTCTAGAGAGGAGAGGAATGAAGGTCAGTAGGAACACGACAGAATGCATGTGTGTAAATGAGAGGGAGGTCAGTGGAATGGTGAGGATGCAGGGAGTAGAGTTGGTGAAGGTGGATGAGTTTAAATACTTGGGATCAACAGTACAGAGTAATAGGGATTGCGGCAGAGAGGTGATAAAGAGAGTGCAGGCAGGGTGGAATGGGTGGAGAAGAATGTCAGGAGTGATTTGTGACAAACGGATATCAGCAAGTGTGAAAAGTAACGTCTACAGGACGGTAGTGAGACCAGCTATGTTATATGGGTTGGGGACAGTGGCACTGACCAGAAAGCAGGAGACAGAGCTGGAGGTAGCAGAGTTTAAGATGTTAAGATTTGCTTTGGGTGTGACAAGGATGGATAGGATTAGAAATTAGTACATTAGAGGATCAGCTCAAGTTGAACAGTCAGAGAGACAAGATTGTGTTGGTTTGAACATGTGCAAAGGAGAGATGATGAGTATATTGGGAAAAGGATGTTAAAGATAGAGCTGCCAGGGAAGAGGAAAAGAGGAAGGCCTAATGAGTGTAACAGAGCAAGATGCAGAGGACAGGAAGATAAGATGTTCCACTATGGCGACCCTTAACAGGAGCAGCCGAAAGATGGATATATGGACAGTAAAGAAGACTTATCACCAATACATATTATAACGATATTGCTAGTGTGTCTAAGTGCTAGGTTTTCTAAAAGATATATTTTGTCACATGAACATGTTTCAATTCAATATTTAACATATTCAATTACATTTGTAATGATCCCAAAGCAAAGAGTTATCTAATAATTGTCACTCTGTCCTATGTCCTTTCAATGTTGCAGGAGGGAGAAGTTAGTCAAAGAATGAAATGGGAACTCCACTGTTTGAAAATTATTTTTTTTCTTTTCATTTTTTGCCTAAATCAGAATCCATTTTTTAACCTGCAGTTTGCGTTATTATGCATTGTTTACCAAAACAACAGTCAGTCAAGATACAGACACACTGGAGGCTATACCTAGATTCGCATGAAACTAGATGTGACAATGCGGGTTCCACTCCAGGCTCCCATCCAACCTGAGGACAATTCTTAAATGAAGCCAGGGGATAGTGTAAAAAGTGCCAAGGTGCTTTTATTTCACAAAAAAAAATGTAAAACATTGTACTCCACAATTCTAATAATCAAATCCATAAAAACAGTGAAAAGTTGGGATAAAACAATAAATAAATGATTCTTAAAAATCTGAGGTTAAAATCAGAAGCTAAGATGCAGTCTCTCTCATTCCGATCTCAGCACACCTCGATCTCATCCTCCCTGGCTCACCCATTGCTCCCGTAGCTGGTGGAGACCCAACAGCCACAAACTCTTTTCGGCCAACCTCCGGCTTGGCTGTCTTAAGGACATCATGGCCAGACCGTCCGAGATCGGCTCTCCTCCCTTCTTCCTTTGCACTCCTGTAGTCGCTCCTCAGATCCATCGGTTGGACACCTGCCTTGCTCACCCCACTCCAAGCAAACATTCATTGGGATGGACTAGCCCTTAGAGCACTATAACCTAACTCTCCTTCGTGGGGCCCCAGCTCATGCTGTCTCCTCCTTCCAGGTGGCCAGATCGCAACTTCAAAACTGCCATTCATGTCCTTTAACCTTTAACCTTCTGCGTTCTTCTTTTCCTTGATCCCTCCTGATTTCTCGATCCCCTCCCTTTCCTTTGTGCTGGCCTGTATATATACTCACACACACACACACACACACCTCCGTGGACGCAGCGCCTTAATTCCATACTGCAGGAAGCCAATGAAGCACTTGTGAACAATCGTAACCCACACGTGCTGGTGTGACTCGCTCCAGCTACCCCAATTAACTCCCCGCAGCCATGCAATCGCGCCCACGGAGAGTGACACGGCTTTACAGATTTAAAACCTGCCCCTTATTTTTGAAGCCATGGATCCGCTATACCACACTAGACATGAGCAGGTTAAAAACTTGGAGTGCATCCATTCATCTTCTAAACCTGCTTTATCCTGAGCAGGGTCATGGGTTAAGCTGGAGACTATTCCAATAAGCACAGGGTGCAAAGCAGTGACTCTCCATGGAAAGGGAGCCAGCTCATTGCAGGGTGAACAGACACACAAACAGAATCTACAGTTTTAATTTAATTTTAAATGTAAATTAATTGAGAAAAGGAAAATCAGACATATGGCATTTATTTATTTATTTATTTCCAGGGGATGATCAGTAAAATTGTTCTTATTTGTCTAGTCTCAATGATGGTTTATCTGGATCAGATAACAGTTGTTTTTCCAATCAAATGGAAACCAATTCTCTCACTTTTTCATGCGTGAAGAAGGTTTCTACTGATGACCAAATCACCATGAAAAGCGTCATTCTGGTGTAAATAATGTGCCAGTTTGGAAATCCCCATTGTTAAATAGAAACAGACTTTAAATTATTATTATTATTATTAAAAATATGCACACTTTGAAATAAAACCTGAAACAATTTAAATATAAGCAATGACATTACTAAATGATGACATTATATTCATGTAATTAGATAACTTATTTAATTTTGTTTATTTCACATTGATGACTCACTGAAACATTATTTCATTTTGGTACAAATAGTGTTCCATATTTATTTTTCTCTGTCTTCTTCTTCTTTCGGCTGCTCCAGTTAGGGGTTGCCACAGTGGATCATCTTGTTTCATATCTTCCTGTCCTTTTATATCTTGATCTTTTATCACCTGCATGTCCACTCTCACCACATCCGTAAACCTTCTCTTAGGCCATACTCTTTTCCTTTTTCCTGGCAGCTCCTTGGCAACATCCTTTTCCCAATATACTCAGCATCTCTCCTCTGTACAAGTTCATACTAACGCAATCTTGCCTCTCTGACTTTGTCTCCCAACTGTCCAACCTGAGCTGACCTTCTAATCTACTCATTTCTAATCCTATCCATCCTCATCACACCCACTGCAAATCTTAACATCTTTAACTCTTCCACTTCCAGCTCAGTCTCCTGCCTTCTGGTGAGTGCCACCGTGTACAACCCATATAACAAAGCTGGTCTCACTACCATCCTGTAGATCTTCCCTTTTACTCTTGCTGATAACCATCTGTCACAAATTACTCCTGACTCTCTTCTGTACCCATTCAACCCTGTCTGCACTTTTTTCACCTCTCTTCCAGAATCCCTGTTACTCTGTACTGTTACTCCCAAGTATTTAAACTCATCCACCTTCTCCAGTTCTACTCCCTGCATCCTCACCATTCCACTGACCTCCCTCTCATTTACACACATGTATTCTGTCATGTTCCTACTGACCTTCATTCCTCTCCTCTCTAGAGCATATCTCCAGCTCTCCAGGGTCTCCTCAACCTGCTCTCTACTCTTGCTACAGATCATAATGTCATCAGCTAACATCATAGTCCAAGGGGACTCCCGTCTAATTTCATTTGTCAACCTGTCCATTAACATTGCAAATAAGAAAGGGCTCAGAGCCGATCCCTGATGTAATCCCACCTCCACGTTGAATGCATCCGTCACTCCTACCGCAGACCTCACCACTGTCACACTTCCCTCGTACATATCCTGTACAACTCTTACATACTTCTCTGCCACTCCCAACTTCCTCATACAATACTACAACTCCTCTCGAGGCACCCTGTCATATGCTTTCTCCAGGTCCACAAGGACACTATGTAACTCCTTCTGGCCTTCTCTATATTAAAGTCTTTGCTTTAGGTTGTAACTGAAAACACAGTTCTCAATAAAATGTTGGCAAATGTCAGAAACAGCAGCAAATCTGTCGTTTTTTACACATTCTGCACGGGTGTGTTTGCTGTCAAAGCGAAAATGCTGTATGGTTGTCTGATAGTGTTCACAGGACATCAAATCTTTGATTGCTGGTACAACAAATACAGTGATCCCTAACTATATTGCGCTTCGACTTTCGCGGCTTCACTCCATCGCAGATTTTAAATGTAAGCATATCTAAATATATATCACAGATTTTTCGCTGGTTCGCGGATTTCTGCGGACAATGGGTCTTTTAATTTATGGTACATGCTTCCTCAGTTTGTTTGCCCAGTTGATTTCATACAAGGGACGCTATTGGCAGATGGCTGAGAAGCTACCCAATCAGAGCACGTATTACGTATTAAATAAAACTTCTCAATGATATAAGATATGCTTCCCGCACAGTGCTTCGCACACTTCAAAGCTCTAACAGCCCGTATTGATTTTTGATTGTTTGCTTTTCTCTGTCTCTTTCACTCTCTCTGACATTCTCTGCTCCTGACGGAGGGAGTGTGAGTAGAGGGGCTGTTTGCACAGAGGCTGTTTACTTAGAAGATACGGACACAACTCTAAAAAATGCTGAAAGACTACCTTCACATTGATCCCTTCATTGTGGCTGCTTTATCGCGGGGCTTCCCATACTTAAAAGCCCAACAGCCCTATTGATTTTTGCATTCTTTTAATTGTGAGAAAGAACTGTCATCTCTGTCTTGTCATGGAGCACAGTTTAAACTTTTGACTAAAGGCTGTTATTTCATGTCTAGAGGTCTCTAATAATGCTAAAAAACATATTTAGAAGGTCATAAACAGGTTTTCTATGCTCTAGCTGCGAAAATATTAGATTTTGTGACAGATTAAGGGTATTCTTGCACCCTTGTACCCTCGGACCACACGTGAGACACCAGATAAAAGTCCAATAATAGGATTTATTATAATAATAAAGTGCACAAAGCACGCTCCTCTCCACAATTCCCAATAAACAAACAATACACCAATAACCAAATCCTCCAATCTCCCAGACGCTTAGCCACCCTGCCTCCCAACTCAGCTCATTGTCTGGAGCGAGGCACCGCCCTTTTATAGCCCCTGACCCGGAGGTGTTTCTGTCCCAACAGTCCACAGTTCCTTTTTCCTTCCGGGTCAGGGCAATCAGTCTTTTACTTCAACCCGGGAGCACGTCGTTCCTTCCTGTCACATGACCATGACGTACCCCCGGGTCATAAGGCACAAAAGAGCCCATAAGCCCCCCCACAGCGACTCCTGGTGGCCCCCAAGGTATCCAGCAGGGCTGTGTATAAATACTACAAAGTCCATGAGGCTCTGCTGGACCTCGGGGCACTATCCTGCTGTCGGAAGGGCTCCTCCTGGCGGCCTGGGGGTGAGGACCGGCATGAGAAGCCGACAGTCCTCCACAATTTATAAATAAAGAATCCTACTTCGTGGAAATTCATTTATCTGTCTGGAGCGGATTAACCACGATAAACCAGGGTTTACTGTATAACTGTGCAGAGAATATTTATAAACAGTGTGGGAGAGTTTCTAAGGGCTAAAAATATATAAAAATAACCATACAAACATATGGTTTCTACTTCGCAGATTTTCACCTATTGCGCAACCCCCGTGATCAAGGAGGGATTAATGTAGTTCTGAGCAGGCATCAGCTTCAGCACCAACTGTGGTCATCACTGCTCTTGTGAAAAGAATGGAGATAAATGCCATCAACTCAGAGAGGGAGAGGCAAGTTTGTTGTACCACATGAACTTCACTGACAGAACAAAACTGAATAACAAAAAACAAGCACTAACTTTTGCAAGTAGCCAAAATTTAGACTTGGTGTTCCAGACTCAAATCAAATGGATGTTTTTATTATATTATAGTATTAATATTATAGCAGCTCAATACTCTGAGCAAACCCAATACCTTTGGGTTATAAGGCAGCAGTTCCTTATCTCTGCGCCATTCAAGAATACATTTCAACTTCCCGTCAATTGACACTTGTGCTTGGGTTTTGAACTCATTTACTCATTTATTTGATATTTGGACTAAAGTCTTTACACATTATACACTTCTCATCATTATTAGTATAACATGTAAAAAGTTTCTGCTTTAGGTATGTGTTCAGCATTTCTTGCCTCACATTTCTTTTCATCATTACACTTACCCAGATCTTTGTAGACATGGAACACACATGAACACACACTAATTCCAAATAACGTAATACTGTACTATTTACTGTATACAACCCCAGACATCTCATATGCAGATAAGGAGCCTTGGCTTGAGCTGGGAGAACTTTTTGCCTGAGCTGAGCTCTGTCAAGGCGGGAGATGGGATAGCAGGCTGCTTGCTGCTTGTGCCAATTGACGCATTTACAACACAAAAGACGCTGATGGAGAGGTGTGAAGGGATTTACGGTAGGCTGGGATTAAGAGTTTTTCGTAGGCTTCAGGGATTCTAGTATTAAATGTAAATTAGCAATCTGACAATTTTCTAATTTTTGTGGTTAAATGTAGTAGGCACATTCCTTGTGTGCTTTGCATTTTTACTAATAATGAAGACCAGCAAATAAGGTTGTTTGCGACATATTATTAAGAGAAGACAAGGATAGTTTATAAAGCTGTAGTTGTGACCACTCAAAGCAAATCCACAAGTGTTCTGCTATTAGCCTCGATGCATAAATGGAGTCAAGACTGGTGAAATAAAATCCTGGTTTGATCTTTCAAAGAACACTTCTGGCTGCACAGTCTCTATATGGGTCAAGTTTTCTATATTTGCAAAAGATTTCCGCTTGTCAGAGTGCTGAGAAGAGAAGAAATGACATTTTGAAAATACACCAGTTGCAACACATTTTTTCACAGAAATGTATCTTGCCAATGGTGTAGAATGTAAGACTTTACCTGGTCTTTTTGGAATAAACAAATCATCAATCAGATTTTGACAAGTCTTTGTGCTCTCTGATCAGCTCAGTAGGAAATGTGCATAAGACTCCCACAAGAGAAGCAACCCAGTGTGATGGTGGAATTGATGGGTGCAACATCCTGTCAGTGCTCCAAAAAGAATTTAACATTGATTTTCCTGAAATAGATACCATTTAATTCAACTCCAGATTATAAGTGACTATTGCCTGAAAAGGTGTGTTGTTTTTGTGGCATTCAATAGCGACATTTGTGGCTTAGCAAGAAAAATGCTTCAAAATAACACATTAGAGTGAAATATGTAAAGTAAACTTTGTCTATTCAACATGTCCATCTCGCACTGCCATGCTTATAGTTTGTGATTTTTCCAAAACTGAAAGCACCAATAATAATAAAGTAAGCCTTTAGCAACTCTGTTATTACTATAAGATTGCTTAAACGTGTGTAGTCAACTGGATGGTGCATGCACCATTGACTATGCAAATTGTTTGTTTGTGAATCTTTCGCAACAACTGACTTCCTGCTTAATCAATAAATAAGTGAAGTTAAATCATTTGGCTCACAACATTCATTTACATTGAAGTATCCCCAAATAGGCAAGGTTGATTTCTTCTTAGCCTCCAATTTGCCTACTCTATTCTTTTTTATATTAAACAAAGTATTATTGTGCCTTGATACAGTGTGTTGCTATTAACAATGAGGATGTCATGTGGGCAAATTGAGAATTACAAGAATTGCAAAAACACAAGTTGGCTTGTTCAGTTAAAATAGTGATGCCACACACCAGCAATGTTTATAGGAATTACTTAACACCCTAAGATTTTTAAACATCACCCAAACATAAGAGAAAATACACAGGAAGGGATAATACTGTGCATTTAAATAATTAACTTAACTTGGTATATTCACATAGGGTTCATGTACTGTTTATTTTCTTCACTTTCTAACTTACACATAAAAACATGCATTTCCTTTACGCTACATAAAACTGAGATGTAAGAGGAATTGGATGACTGTGTTGGTCTGGTTTCTAATGTAAGCTATTTTTCATGCAGACAATGGAGAGGTTCATCATTATATTCACAAAGGTGGAAGAGAAATACAGCTTATCACCAAGAAAATGTTGTTTCAACTTATAGAATATGTCAGAACCTTCAGGGTGTACCAGGTAAGAGCATTAGAATTATAGTCAGAATTTCAGTGGGAGACGCACTCAATAGCAAACGATTCTTTTGGTAATCTTTGATGTTAACTTCATAGATCATTGGAAGCAAATCTTACCCTTTAATAGACTTACAGAGAATTATTTGAATACACTTTTCTCTCTAGCCTACTTAGAACAGCATCACACAACATGACTTGACACATTTTCTAAAACAAATTTAATAAAGGCAGTTACAGAATCTTGTTGTGTCTGGGACTATCAAATTATATGACTAGGAATCACAGATATTAATTGATTACATGATTCACTTTCTTTTTATTACATGTCCAATCTCATTATATGCCATGAAAGAACTGCAAGGTTGCCTCATTTTTGGTATCCGATTAAAATGGAGCACACCAGAATACTGTGATAAGAGAAACATGAAACATAAAACACACGTCTGTGGTTGTGATCCTCTGCTCGATTTGCACAATCCAAAACACTCATGTCCCTTTACTTTTATCTGCCATTGTTCTTCATGGCTTATTGGCATTTTAAGCATTGCACGTGTAGCTGACTCCAATTGGCCCTTAACTTTTACAGACAAAAGATCTGGGGCCTTATGTATAAACGGTGTGTATGCACAGAAATGTTGCTTAAGAACATTTCCACGTTCAAATCGTGATGTATAAAACCTAAACTTGGCGTAAAGCCACGCACATTTCCACGGTACCTCATACCCTGTTGTACGCAAGTTCTCCGCTCGATTTTGCAAACTGGCGGCACCCAGCGTCAAAGCAGTACTACTGTTCCAGTGTGGTTACCCTTTCTTTCTTAGATGCACATTCCTGACGTGGCTTTATAAATACACTGAAACTAACTGCATATTGTTTATTAGTGTAATGCATCTGATTGTAATTAACCTATAACAACAGAATGGTCCATGGAATAGCCATAGTATTCCAAATACCATAACTGCTTTAGCACCGCACCTTCTTTTTCTGCTTTTAGCTGCTCCCGTTAGGGGTTGCCACAGCGGATCATCTTTTTCCAAATTACTCTCACTGCACCACTCAGAGTATTTATATCACTATATCTGAGCGGTGAATCACAGCAGCAGCTGATCGGAAAGAGAAGTATCGGGATACAGGATCAAGCACACGCTGCCTCAGCTACGGCAAAATGCTTCAGAGTCTTTCCTGTACGGACCTCGCAGTTCAGAAACAGTTTCATCCCAAGAACTTTAAACACAGTCAATCAGTCCATCAAGGGCTCCTTGTAGAACTGTTTGTACTTATAAGTACACTTACCTCACTGTAAACTTACATTTCAGTTATAATATTGCACAACCTGCGCCACTTTATAAAGCGCATATTTACATATGATGACTATCATTTTTAAGATGAAATGCAGCAAAATATGTTGATTATATTATACAGATAAAACTAACTTAATTTAAATAATATGTATTGTTAATAATTAAACATGTGAGGACACAGTGCCGCAGCGCTAGCTAGTTCACAGGTTGATCCTGATTGATTGCTGTATGCTGGAAGGATAGATGGATAGAATAATTAAACACATACTATGAAGTAATTTCAATGTTCCTTAAAAGTTCTGAAGAATCGTCATAAGCTTACAGATGGCTTAATGTCTATTACAGAGCTGATTGTGTGGCAATTTGGTATTTGGAGAAAGAAAAGTAAGGATAGGAATTAGAGGTTAGTACATTTGAAAGCGACAGTACCGTGTTCCCATGTTTAATAACATGCTTTCATTCCTATCATCATGAAAAAGATATCACGTATATATCTCAGTATTTTAATTATTCAGACAGCTGTAATATCACGAATGTAATGGATTCTGTGTCCTGTTGGAGGAAGAGAAAGCCGGTTTAAGAACCACGTAGTGATTCACACACAGAGCACAAAGAAGATCAAATACAAAACAAAGCATTTAACGTGTTACTTTAGTTACGATGGTATTTGAAAAACTAGTAAATTAATCGATTTTAAGAGGAAGTTTATGATGTTCTACTTTAATGACAAAATAAACTACATGATTAAAGTGGAAAGTTCGAGATTAAAGTTGACATTTCCGAGTTTTTTCCCCACTGTGTGCCTATTTTTTTTCTCTGTACCCTAATAAGCTTCCATGTGACACTCAGACATTGGGCTACAACTCGCCTTTTCACGGCGACTTGTGACAACTTCTTTTTTATTTCGGGGACTGTGCAACTTTGCAGACTTGAGCTTTCGAGTTTCTCCGACGCTCTGTCACTCGATCAAGTTCCTTTTGTTGATTATACCACTGTTTAAACCAACAAATAGTAAGTTTTTCCTTGCCTCCACTTGGTATTCGCTGAAATTCTTATATTTTCCCCTGTGGTTGTCCCATTGTCTTTTCACAGAAGGCTGAGCTTAAGGGCTATTTATATTGATTTGCATATTCATAAAGGCGTAATTCTGGGAAGAGTTGGGGCGGGACATAAGGTGCGTGCACGAGCGTTACTTTTCACACTGACCGGGATTTATGTAACAGAATAATGTGGAAGTTGGAGTATGCAAAAGATTTCGGCTTTTGTGCTTACGTCATGTTATGGTGTGAATTCTACGCATGCCATTATGGTGATACAACATGTAACTCACTCTAATTTATAAAATTTCATTTTGTTGTAGTAAGTCGCAGAGTTGTTAAGGGTTGTTAAGAGTGCTGTGTCTGAGTTACTGATGGTGTTATAGTGCAAAAATGGTCATCACAGGAACACACTTTTACTGTCTACAACTTGCTGTGTTTTTCTTAAGATTACATAAATGAATGCCACAGCTGAAAATCATAGTAACAGTCATATAGTGTTATGCCTGCTTTAAACAGAGCTTGCTTGATTTTACACAGCTCTGTACCTTTTCACTCAAAGCTGTTGTAGTGTGGAAGTGAACTTTTTCTTATAATTAGGTACAAGAGCTATGTTTTAAAGTGAATGTAAATCACCTTGGTGTACTTTATGATTTGCCATTATGGCACTGTAACGTTGTTTCTACTTCATAGTTTGCATTTCTGATTTTTGTTCTTAGGTATAATAAACAACAGAAAATCTTAACATTTAAAGTATTTTTTTAAATGACTGAAGGTAGAATGTAAGTATTAAGTACTGTTTGCGTTTGGAGTGCACGTCCAGAGGTCTCATGGTTTTATTTTTCACTTTTGTTGCAGGACATGGTGTATGTTGGGGCCAACAATTCAATGGTGATTCTGTCTCTGGCTTACTGTGACCAGTACAGCAACTGCCAAGAGTGTGTAATCTCACGGAACCCAGGATGTGGATGGAGCACAAACCAGTCGGCATCTGTGCGATTTCAGGAGAATGACAGGTATGTTTCTCAGTATTAATTTGTTATTCAGTGCAGAGCCCTGATTCCAACAGAACTCACATAACTTTGCATAGAAATGTCATAACCGTTGGTCCGAAGTTGAGCAGAACATGAAATATGGACACTCACTGAAAACAGGTTCCAGAACCTGTATTAATATGACATATGATTTTAATATTACTGCTGTAAGAGCATCAGAGAGAAGGAAGTGATTGTAGTTGCCAGGTCTTTTACACAGGAGGTTGTTACTTCATTTACAAAAGCAAACTCACAAAATTGCAATCTAAACCAAATTTAACTCTCAATCAGAACTTGTTCTTAAATAATTCTTTGTGTTGCTTGAGCATTAGTCTCTCACTGGTTCTTTCTTCAAGAGGTCTTATGTCTATGCATGGAAGTGTGTGTGTGTGTGTCTGTCTGGCCCGGAAGTGAGAGGTAGAGTTGGGTTAAGGGCTCTGCCTCCGAGGAAACAGAAAACTTGCTTAGCCACTAATAACACAAGCGAGGCCAGCACGTCAGCAAAATGAAACCTCTAAAGAAAGACAAAGTTGATTTTCCGCTAACATTGGCAAAATGGCATCCCTTCTACATTTCCTCCTGCTGCTAATGCACAAGCGATGCAAGCATGTCGGCAAAATGAATCCTCCTAGGAGAGAGATGCCCAGAGTAGTTCCTTTCAATTAACTGACATCTCTACATTTCATTTTTTTTCTGATGATTTCAATAGTTTCTAGGACTAAAGCTCGAGCTTACACGGCTAGTAGTATATAATGATAGTTCAGAGAAACACAACATTTTTAGAATGAGAAAACCCTAGTTATATAGCATGTGAATTTTTGTTGTAGGTCTTTTATTTTGATTGTTTATTACTAACAATGGTAATTTTAGATTTCTTCCTTTTCCTGAATAATCACACCAACAGTTGTCACCTTCTCACCGAGCTGTTTTCTGATTGTCTTGTAGCCCATTCCGGCCTTGTGCAGGCCTACAATTTTGTCCCTGATGTCCTTTGACGGCTCTTTGGTCTTACCCATGGTGGTGGAGAGGTTGGAATGACAGAAATTGATTCTTTGGTCAGGTGTGCTTTATATACATAACAAGTTGAGATCAGGAATATCTGTAATTGATTGTTTGTAATCAGCCAATCTGTGAGAGCCAGAATTCTGGCTAGGTTGTAGGAGATCAAATACTTATCTCACTCAATGACATGCAAATCAATTTATAACTTTTATGTAATGAGTTATTTCTGGATTATTGGTATAATTACTTCCCCCACTGTATAGCTGGATGTATAGGGATGTGGAACAAAACGCTCTATCAGGTCACCCTTAAAATGTCCCTAATTCAATGCTTAGGCCACAGCAAACACTTAATATGACATGAAATGTATGTGCCATCTTTTCCAAACACTGTGAATTACAGTTTTTCTCAATCACATACACACAATTTTTAGAATATTACCCCATTTTGCCAAAACTACATACATTGAAGCACAAAATATCAAGTACCATTTCCCCAAAACCTTAAACACACAATGACACATTTTTTGCTGAAACAATCTATAGTCTTCAAAAACAAATAATTCAGTCAAAATCACACAAACACAACAAAAATGTAATGAGCACTAAACACAAAACTGTTGCATCAAAATGTAATATATTTTAGGAGATACAGGAAACTGCAGCTAATGCTAGAACACAGTAATCTTTTTTTTTAATGTATCATTCTGTAGCTCCATATATAATATAGTAATGAGAGGTGAAAAATGAAATTATTACAGTAATGATTTTCACAATGCCATGTATATGCTGTATAGGGTAGTTTATTTCTGGATATTGCTTAACAGCACAAGAGCACAATATGCAGGGATTCTTACAAACCCCAAGATAAATAAGCAACAGGAGTTAAAGCCAATAGGTCTGGGCTCTCAAACTCGGATGATCTACCTATCAGTGTAAGAGGAACCCTATAACTAAATCAAGTACAAAGATGAATTATTTTAACATAGGTTACTCTTTGATTTTTAAAAAGTACTTCACGCCCTGCTCGCTTCACTCGCCAACCCCTTCCCTTCTCTCATACAACCCCCCCACCCCCGCCAGCACTGCGTGCCGTTATGAAGAGGGGGGCTGAACGCACACCGAGGCGATGCGGCTGCTCCTCCAAAACTCCTCTTAAATGGTGATACAATGGGAAACAAATAACAGTTGTTTTGCTTTACCTCCTCTTTGCTCGATCATCTATTGTCTTGCTGCTGCTGCCGTGCCATGTGATCTGCATTTCATGAGGCTCTTCAAACGTTTAAAAGCCTGTACTGCAGCTGTCCTGTTGTCTCACTGCCTTGTCTCTCTTCTCCCCAAGACATCCTCAAACACTATTCGATCTTTTTCGTTGTTCCGTTATTTCACTGAGTAATATTTTCCGTTTGTTTGTGCTAATATGATATTTACTATCATTTTTTTGAGACTTTTGAATTTTCCTACTTCCATTATCTCTAACCTGCTCTTGATTATTACTTTCCTTATTTTCAGAATTTGCACATAGATTATTTTGGGTTTTTTTTGCTTTCTTTTTTGCATTCTTTTCTCTCCAACACTTTTTGGTCTCTTTTCGACATGCTGCTCTTTCTTTTTCACTTAGTCATTGACATGTCACCTAGAACGTATAAAATTTTTTAAGAGCTGAGAGCACAGGAAGTGTGTCTGCCAAAAGTATTCCAACAATTGAGAAGTTAGATGGTCGTGGTCTTGTTTGAAAATGGTTGTAAGTAGGGCATGACTTGACCATCTCATGGGACATGAAAGTGTCTCGCTGTCTCTCTTCAAAAGATCACATCTTGTCGCAGGAAAAAAGTCTCATCTTGTCCCAAGATTTATTTTTTATAACAGAGAGAGATATAATTTCTTGTGACTGACTTTTTGGTTTCTTCTCAATGTTCTAAACTAGCTCTTGGAGTCAAGTTGATCAGTTTATCCCTCATAACACTGAATGTGTCATCACAAATCCAGCATTAGACCTTTGTTGTATTGTGAGCATTTTGAGTGCAATTTACATGGTCCAGGTAGGAGGTTGATGAAATGTTGGTTCACCTGTATAAACTAAAAAATCTTTACACTTATTTAAAACTTTTAAAAACATAAAACACAGTAATTATATTTTCATATTAGTGTATTGATATATATCAATGACAGTCATTTTATTTGTGATCTAGGCAAATCTGAAAAGCTGGGGTGTCTTTTTGTGTATTTATTATTAAGACAGAGCTGTTTATTCACTCAGTTCTCTTGCATTTATGGGATATGAGCAAATGGGCTATGATATTTTACTATAAACATTAAGTTTCAGGTTGGACATGGACAGATGAGGAAGCATTTTTGCAGTTGGTCCTACTAATTGTCAGGACTGTACAATTATTTTTACAGATCCACTAGTAAAGAGCAAGTCTGCTTTCATCAAAAATGCTGTTTTTATTTTGAATTTAAATATACTGTTATGAATACCTAGTAGGAGGATAGAAGTTAAAGGAGAATCTGAGCAAAGGAAAACGACTGGGGAAAAAGAAGGTACAAAACAGTCTGACAGACATGTAGTCTATGCAAAAGAAAGGAATCTGTAACCAAAAACTGTCTGAACCAAATTGCCAAAGCTAAATCACAAAACCAAAATCAAAAGAAATTTTTAATAGTTTATACATTACCTTATTTCACTTGCTTCTAAATATGGTAATCCTTGTAGGTTTTATTTTTGGGGAAAAAAGTATCCAATGTGTAGAATTCTGAATGTCACCATCTTAAATAAAGTCCACATCATGACATAATGAACTGTAATTGCACCCAACAATACAAGCACAAAATAATATATCTATCCATCCATCCATCCATTATCCAACCTGCTATATCCTAACTACAAGGTCACGGGGGTCTGCTGGAGCCAATCCCAGCCAACACAGAGCACAAGGAAGGAAACAAACCCCAGGCAGGGCGCCAGCCCACCACACAAAATTATATATATATATATATATATATATATATATATATATATATATATATATATATATATATATAAAAATCCTGGAGAGAAACACTAGGAGTGAAGATCACGGAAGACACTGAAAAGACCCGTGAGACGAAAGAGATTGACCCAGGACCATCTCGCGATGACGTAGAACATGAGATTCTTGCAAGACACGCCCTACTTACAACCAATATGAAATAAGACCACAGGCAGCAAAACAGTCAGTTTTGCAAAGGCTTTGAGCACACGCAGATCCAGAGCTCTCAGCGCATATAAAGCATATAAGGACAATATGTTATAAATGAAACGTAGACGACTTAGTGAAGAAGAAAGCAGTGCAGAGAAAAGACACTCAAAAGCGATGGAGAGAAAAAAGAGCAAAAATAAAAGTGAAACTAATGAAATAGCAACAATTCAAAGAAAAAAAAAATCTTAAAAGTGTGTATCCGGAAAATCAAAAATGGGGGTTGGCGAGCTAAGCCCCCTAGTATATATAAAAGAACAAGCTGAAATTCAAGAAATCAAACAAACCATACTGAACAAAATCAGAACACAGTTCAATACAAATTGGGCTTGTAAATGTAAATGATTTTTATTGTAACAAATTCACTTGAATAAATATATCTTAAAGAATGCAAAACAAGTCTGATTATTTTTAATAGTACCATATACTAATGATCTGCTCCACACAAATGAAAACAATAAAAGCTCAAAAATGTTTTCTGTAGTGCTAATGCAACTAACAGGTGAGAAGAAAGCAATTAGCAAAACCATCTTAACCTGTTTAGAGGCCTTCAGTGCAGATGAAATATATTGGCAATTTATCATAATTTCAGGTAAGGGAAACACAATTTTTGAGATAAGACAATTATACTCATTAACTGGAGAGTGGTAACATGTTACATGTTGACGACAACAATGTCCCTATAAATCTTTCTTACTGTTTTAACCCTGTCTGAGACTTTCATTGCTATCCTGATCAACATTAAACCTTTCACCATGCAACCTCTTTTACTGTACAGATAGATAGATAGATAGATAGATAGATAGATAGATAGATAGATAGATAGATAGATAGATAGATAGATAGATAGATACTTTATTAATCCGAAGGGGAAATTCACATAATCCAGCAGCAGTTTACTGATACAAAAAAAAAATATTAAATTAAATAGTAATAAAAATGCAGGTAAAAGAGCGACAATAACTTTAAGTAATGTTAGCATTTACTCCCCTGGATGGAATTGAAGAGTTGCATAGTGTGGGGGAGAAACGATCTCCTCAATCTGTCAGTGGAGCAGGACAGTGACAAAAGTCTGTCACTGAAGCTACTCCTCTGTCTGGAGATGACACTGTTAAGTGGATGCAGTAGATTCTTCATGATTGACAGGAGTTTGCTTAGTGCCCGTTGCTCTGCCACAGATGTTAAACTGTCCAGCTTCATTCCTACAACAGAGCCTGCCTTCTTAACAAGTTTGTCCAGGCGTGAGGCGTCTTTCATCTTTATGCTGCCTCCCCAGCACACCACCGCGTAGAAGAGGGCACTCGCCACAACCGTCTGGTAGAACATCTGCAGCATCTTATTGCAGATGTTGAAGGACGTCAACCTTCTAAGAAAGTATAGTCGGCTCTGACTTTTCTTGCACAGAGCATCAGTAATGACAGTCCAGTCCAATTTGTCATCCAGCTGCACTCCCAGGTATTTATAGGTCTGCACCCTCTGCACACAGTCACCTCTGAGGATAGATAGATAGAGGCAGAATTGTTACAGTCAGATTGCAGAGTTCGGTGAACTCCACCATTTTACACAGTACTGACATGGCCCTGGACAATTGCCTGCATATTTTTAGAATGTCCAAGGAGTGTTTACAGGACACTACATTATACAAAAGGTTTGTGTGTGAACAGGATTATAAATTTTTTAATTATTTTATTTTTGCCAGGTATCTTTTAAATCACCTTTGGTGTAGGTATGGACAAAATACAATTTTTGATAAGGTTATGATTTGCTAGTTGAAATCAGGTCACCTATCCCTTCTGGAAACTTATTCTGCTTTTAACTACTGCACTCCACTACCTTCCTAGAATTGTAGCCATGACAACATTTTCATTTTCCTCTTCTCAGTGCAGCCACTAATATGATATGCCCCTATCTGGATTTTATGATCTTATTGACAGCTGTGTGTTAGAGTTAATGCACTACTTAAACACACATTGTGTTTGTAAATTGGAAAATAATTCATTGTACCCTGAGTTGGATTAAGCAGATTTGGAAATGCTATACAGTGGTGTGAAAAACTATTTGCCCCCTTCCTGATTTCTTATTCTTTTGCATGTTTGTCACACAAAATGTTTCTGATCATCAAACACATTTAACCATTAGTCAAATATAACACAAGTAAACACAAAATGCAGTTTTTAAATGATGGTTTTTATTATTTAGGGAGAAAAAAAATCCAAACCTACTTGGCCCTGTGTGAAAAAGTAATTGCCCCCTGAACCTAATAACTGGTTGGGCCACCCTTAGCAGCAATAACTGCAATCAAGCGTTTGCGATAACTTGCAATAAGTCTTTAACAGCGCTCTGGAGGAATTTTGGCCCACTCATCTTTGCAGAATTGTTGTAATTCAGCTTTATTTGAGGGTTTTCTAGCATGAACCACCTTTTTAAGGTCATGCCATAGCATCTCAATTGGATTCAGGTCAGGACTTTGACTAGGCCACTCCAAAGTCTTCATTTTGTTTTTCTTTAGCCATTCAGAGGTGGATTTGCTGGTGTGTTTTGGGTCATTGTCCTGTTGCAGCACCCAAGATCACTTCAGCTTGAGTTGACGAACAGATGGCCGGAAATTTTCCTTCAGGATTTTTTGGTAGACAGTAGAATTCATGGTTCCATCTATCACAGCAAGCCTTCCAGGTCCTGAAGCAGCAAAACAACCCCAGACCATATCACTACCACCACCATATTTTACTGTTGGTATGATGTTCTTTTTCTGAAATGCTGTGTTCCTTTTACGCCAGATGTAACGGGACATTTGCCTTCCAAAAAGTTCAACTTTTGTCTCATCAGTTCACAAGGTATTTTCCCAAAAGTCTTGGCAATCATTGAGATGTTTCTTAGCAAAATTGAGACGAGCCCTAATGTTCTTTTGCTTAACAGTGGTTTGCGTCTTGGAAATCTGCCATGCAGGCCGTTTTTGCCCAGTCTCTTTCTTATGGTGGAGTCGTGAACACTGACCTTAATTGAGGCAAGTGAGGCCTTCAGTTCTTTAGACGTTGTCCTGGGGTCTTCTGTGACCTTTCGGATGATTCGTCTCTGCGCTCTTGGGGTAATTTTGGTCGGCCGGCCACTCCTGGGAAGGTTCACCACTGTTCCATGTTTTTGCCATTTGTGGATAATGGCTCTCATTGTGGTTCACTGGAGTCCCAAAGCTTTAGAAATGGCTTTATAACCTTTACCAGACTGATAGATCTCAATTACTTCTGTTCTCATTTGTTCCTGAATTTCTTTGGATCTTGAAATGATGTCTAGCTTTTGAGGTGCTTTTGGTCTACTTCTCTGTGTCAGGCAGCTCCTATTTAAGTGATTTCTTGATTGAAACAGGTGTGGCAGTAATCAGGCCTGGGGGTGGCTACAGAAATTGAACTCAGGTGTGATACACCACAGTTGGGTTATTTTTTAACAACGGGGCAATTACTTTTTCACACAGGGCCATGTAGGTTTGGATTTTTTTTCTCCCTAAATAATAAAAACCATCACTTAAAAACTGCATTTTGTGTTTACTTGTGTTATATTTGACTAATGGTTAAATGTGTTTGATGATCAGAAACATTTTGTGTGACAAACATGCAAAAGAATAAGAAATCAGGAAGGGGGCAAATAGTTTTTCACACCACTGTATTATAATGGTACAATAAAATTGTAGCAATGTTTATTATAACCTTTTTCTGTTTTCATATAGTGTATAATTCAGGTACTTCCTACACAGGTAGAATGGTATCCTCTGGACTCTTACAACATTCATTGGAAGACTTTTATTATGGACAAATGCTTTAGCAGCATATAAGATATTAGCAGCTGTGCCAGGAAGCAATAAAAGTGGCCATGTTCTAAATCCACTTTCTTTTGAAGTGTTCTTTTTTTTAACACTTCAAGTAGCTGTAAGACACCATCACAAAACTCTTGGAATGTTGACAGGCAGTGTGGCCTAATGTATAAGGTAATGGAGCATACATACATCATAGGGTTGCTGGTTCAACCCCCAAGCCCTGATTCATTTCACAATCCTATAAAAAGCCACCTAATTTGGTTTTGCCTCGCTTGTAGAAAATGACTAAAAATGCATGTTAAAGGGCCTTTGGATGCTCTTCCCTACAGAAGGGTACTATACAAAAAAAGAGTGAATTTCACATCTTTATAAAGGTATTAATTTAAACTTTTCATCTTGTATGTATCAAGCAAAAATCTGATGTTAAGTGTGGGGGTTTGTGTACATGGACTCCCAGGGCTGATTCTTGCTTTGCACCTGATGATAGGATAGGCTTCAGCCCCCTGTGATCCTGATTTGGATTGGGGTTGTTTGTGAATGTTATTATTATTTTCCTCTGCTATGGATTAACCAATCCATTGAACATATCTGCTAATAAAATATTTCTTTGGTTAATCATTTGCATACGGTTTACTGTGTTTATTTGCTCTAAGAATGTCTACAAGTCACCATTTTCTCGTAGCTGACATTTTGTGATACGCATTAAGATTTAATGTCAGTAAGCTTTTATTGAAGGTGCTTGTTTTTACTTGAATTCTTATTGTCAGTTGTTCTTTACAGGAAAACCAGTGATCAGTTAGCCATGTCAGCTAGTCCAGCTTAGCAGATTTGTTGGCGAGTAGCTTGAATGATCAGCATTGAGCAATGTATGTAAGGGGTGACAAAGGACGGGGTGTGGCCTCAGAACCATAATGCTATTCTTGCCAGTATCAGAATACAATAACGTGACATTCTCTGAAGCTCCTGACAGCTGCTTTGTGCAGGTGACTGGAAACAGGAGCAGATTTTTCTTCTATTTTTCTAAGTGTTAAGTGCTGTCTCTTGAGGTGTCTGGTTACCCTGATGTCTTTTTGACCTTCCTGACCTTCTCTACACATCAAGGCTAAGTGTGAGCTATTGTGAAATCAGTTGTCAACAGTCGACTTCTTTGCAGGGTGGGAATCTTTGCAGAATTGCGCACTCAAAGTAAAACACTGGTTTGTTTATTTAGGAGCTTCACAGGTAAACAAAGTTGGTCTGAATGCAGTGAATGGTGTCACAAATGTGAGAACTTTATTTATATTGTATAGTTTGCAAGTGGGAAGGGACTAAAGCTTTACAAAGATGTCTTGGTTTAAGACTCTGTGACAAAAACCCTAGTGTTGCATCTCATACTAAAAAAATAAGCAAGCATTACTCACAACCTTTGTAACAGAAAGAGTGTTCAGAAGATGAGTAAATAAAAAAGTTCACAAAAATATTGCTCATTGTTTTTTTAAAGTTTGAGGTTCAAAGCATTTTAGGATCATCCATATAGGAAGACATACTATATATTACATACTTCTGTGATTAAATTATACAGGACAGGTTCTTCCCCTTAATGAAACTTAAGTCACTCACCGGGACACTCACACAATACGCAAGTTTAGAGCAGTCATTCAACCTGGCCACGGTGTTAAGTGTTACAGAAAACTGGAGTTGTAATAAAAACCACACACAGGGAAAGGGTGCAGATGTTGTAGAGAGGACATTTCTATGGAAATGCCACCTTATGTACTTTTGTTTAGTTGGACATCTAAAATGTCTTTGTGTCTTTAGTCAGTAGTACTAGGTTGTTGTACCGTGTTAGCCATTTTCTTGCCTGAAGAAGGGGCCTGAGTTGCCTCGAAAGTTTGCATACTGTAATCTTTTTAGTTAGCCAATAAAAGGTGTCATTTTGCTTGGCTTGTCTTTAGTCAGGTAAAACATATCTTTACAATTGGCTGTTCTAACTTCATTAAGGGGTTTGTTACCTTAATATTACTGAATGCAGTCTTGCCAGGTATCTTTATCTGTTTACCATTTAATTACAAATATTCCCATTTAATTTGCCAGTAATGAAGTAAAAGAAGCTGATAGAAAAAATTGTGCATTTTCATTTTCTCCACACAGAGATACATACTGACACCATCTTTGGGACATTTTTAATGTCCTAGAACTAGAAAAGGAGTGGGCTAGATGTTAGTTTAGGGTTCTTCTTCTTTTGGGATGTAGTCTGCCTGATTTAAGGGAAGAGGAAAGCAACCATGAGACTGTATTACTTCCAAAGCTTTCACCCTGTACACTCTTTATACCAGTCCAGTAAATGGCATATGATACTCCTTAATCCAATTCATTACTGGTTCTTTGCCTAGCAGCATAAGGCACACGGTAGGTACCAACTCATCTCGGATTGCATTATGCACAAGTCCACACTTAAGTATACAGGTTTAAAGTTTACAATTAATCTAACGTGCAGGTCTCTGGGATGTGAAAGGAGCGTAGAGTACTGCCTTAAATACATGCATACTCCAGGAAGCACATATACAGTAAGTAATGTTCACAAGAATATTTTCATTTTTATCAAAAAAATGTAATGTGATATTCAAAAACCAACAGTATACTCCATCCATCCATTATCCAACCCGCTATATCCTAACTACAGGGTCATGGGGGGTCTGCTGGAGCCAATCCCAGCCAACACAGGGCGCAAGGCAGGAAACAAACCTCGGGCCGGGTGCCGGCCCACCGCAGAACAGTATAGTCTGATTTTTAAATCATTGTGCATTGTAGGATTAATTCCATCCAGGCAAAAAAAAATCATGTTCAGGAATTAAAACAGAATGCATAATAAATGGAAGCAGGACTCAGAAATGTATCATCATTTTTAGCTGCTGGCCACTTTAGGTAATAAACTTTTCAGGAATTTGCATAAAAACACAGCATTTAAAAGGATTAGAAGGGCATTTTATACATTAGTACGTAAATGTTGCGTACATGCTGTTGTTGAAATGTTCCGTTTTATTTTTATACACACATGCTGTAAAATTACATTGCAAAATATAGTGTAACTGCTATGCTCAAATCTACACTATAGAATATCTGAATCACAACAATTTGCTGAAAGCATAATACTGGCTCTTATTAATTACAAGAATAATTGCAGCTGTGTACCAAAAATGATATGTGAGATTTATTGAGTTCTATTTGGTTGACATGTTTGTGCTGAAGAATGATGAGATGTTTGAAATTATTTTTATAAGGTTATATATTTAGCTGTTAACTAACATACTTTTTTTTTTGCTTTTACTTGAAATGTTTGCTACAAATAGGCTTAAGTATTTTTTAAGCAAGCTGTACAGAGTAGATTATCTTGGTCAAATAAAGTCATCAGCAGTGGTTGAAGACAAAGTGGTCACTTCAGCATCTACAACTGACTAACTCTAAAACAGGAATATCAAACTGAGATCCTGGAGGGCTAAAGTGGCTGTTGGTTTTCATCCCAATCATTTTCTTAATTAGTAACCAAGCACTCCTGCCAATTGAGCGGACTACTCCTTCGATTTGATTTTAATCGATTTGCTTTAGAAGGTTCAGAATCCTTAAACACTTCTATTTTCTTTAATCAAGAGCTACACAATAATGAAATACAGTAAATAACCAGACTGAAACGTAGAGTAGAAAAGGAGTGTGTGTGTTAAATGAGACATACTTTTCATTTCAAAAGTATTTGCAATACATTACCCACCATGAGTTTTCGATGATTAGACCAGGCTGGTACTCTCATTTTAAAGTTGTTATATTTCAGCCAGGACCAAACACAGGCTGGGGTTCATATTCTTGTGTTATGTCTGTTTTGTTCATTCTTAATTATTGTATTTATGTTAATGTTACTTTTGCTGATTATATGCATTAATTTTTATTTTTGGTTTTGACTATGTATGTAGTTCGCCTTTGTTACATTCCATATGTTTTATGGGTGGTCCCCCAAGTCAGTCACCACCAGGAACTGCCATCTGCCCTATAAAGCTGGTGCTGGAGGGTTTCTCAGAGTTCCTGGTGGCTAATTTTGAATGCACTTAGGGGTTTTTGGAGAGTTACTGTGATTTTTTTCTCTGTTTTGTGATTTCCGGATATTTTGATAATACTGCAGTTTTTGAAAGAGTAGTTGGATGTGGTGGATGGCTATTTTCACAAATATTATGATGCCCTTAAAGAGGTCTTGCATCTGAGTGTACACATCTAGACTTATTATCACTTAGAAGTCGTCCAGGATAAGCTAGTTAAGACCTGATCTTTCCTGGCCAGAATATGTGATTGAGAAGATGATGATGAGAGATAAATGAAGTTAACTCTCAGTACCTGTAGTCGAAAGCAGACAGAAAGCTTTTGGCTCCACCATGGCCAAACGCCTGCATCGGCACATCTCCTCTGAACACAGAAATCAAGTCTCCGGTCTTAACTAAGGAGTGTTTTAAATCACTTATTCTGGTTTGTTTTACTTCTCTGAATCCAAAATGTGGCATTTGCACAATTAAGCCACAAGTAAATTTGTCACTACAACAGTGGAAAAATTTAATTATACAATTAGTTAATACTGTAGTATGTTAAGACACATCAAATATGCGTTCGACTACCCCTGTCTCTGCCCAGATACATTTTAATCCCAGTACTTCTCAATTAAAACCATTTCCAAGAAAACTCTTTACACAAGATTCACAAACCCTCCCATTAGGGCTAAAACAGGTATTAACGTTGAGATTCCTTTCATTGCCTTCTGCCAGGTTAGTGTAAGAGGTCCCTAATACCACCAGCCATGAGTTTCCATACCTGTCATACTATTTGAAAGTACTGATTTATTGAGTTTATCCACGGTGTATGCAACATACTCCTTTCTATATACAGTGATGTGAAAAACTATTTGCCCCCTTCCTGATTTCTTATTCTTTTGCATGTTTGTCATACAAAATGTTTCTGATCATCAAACACATTTAACCATTAGTCAAATATAACACAAGAAAACACAAAATGCAGTTTTTAAATGATGGTTTTTATTATTTAGGGAGAAAAAAAATCCAAACCTACATGGCCCTGTGTGAAAAAGTAATTGCCCCTTGAACCTAATAACTGGTTGGGCCACCCTTAGCAGCAATAACTGCAATCAATCGTTTGCGATAACTTGCAATGAGTCTTTTACAGCACTCTGAAGGAATTTTGGCCCACTCATCTTTGCAGAATTGTTGTAATTCAGCTTTATTTGAGGGTTTTCTAGCATGAACCGCCTTTTTAAGGTCATGCCATAGCATCTCAATTGGATTCAGGTCAGGTCTTTGACTAGGCCACTCCAAAGTCTTCATTTTGTTTTTCTTCAGCCATTCAGAGGTGGATTTGCTGGTGTGTTTTGGGTCATTGTCCTGTTGCAGCACCCAAGATCGCTTCAGCTTGAGTTGACGAACAGATGGCCGGACATTCTCCTTCAGGATTTTTTGGTAGACAGTAGAATTTATGGTTCCATATATCACAGCAAGCCTTCCAGGTCCTGAAGCAGCAAAACAACCCCAGACCATCACACTATCACCACCATATTTTACTGTTGGTATGATGTTCTTTTTCTGAAATGCTGTGTTCCTTTTACACCAGATGTAACGGGACATTTGCCTTCCAAAAAGTTCAACTTTTGTCTCATCAGTCCACAAGGTATTTTCCCAAAAGTCTTGGCAATCATTGAAATGTTTCTTAGCAAAATTGAGACGAGCCCTAATGTTCTTTTTGTAAACACAAAATGCAGTTTTTAAATGATGGTTTTTATTATTTAGGAAGAAAAAAAATCCAAACCTACATGGCCCCCTTGTTAAAAAATAACCTAACTGTGGTGTATCACACCTGAGTTCAATTTCCGTAGCCACCCCCAGGCCTGATTACTGCCACACCTGTTTCAATCAAGAAATCACTTAAATAGGAGCTGCCTGACACAGAGAAGTAGACCAAAAGCACCTCAAAAGCTAAACATCATGCCAAGATCCAAAGAAATTCAGGAACAAATGAGAACAGAAGTAATTGAGATCTATCAGTCTGGTAAAGGTTATAAAGCCATTTCTAAAGCTTTGGGACTCCAGCGAACCACAGTGAGAGCCATTATCCACAAATGGCAAAAACATGGAACAGTGGTGAACCTTCTCAGGAGTGGCCGGCCGACCAAAATTACCCCAAGAGCGCAGAGACGACTCATCTGAGAGGTCACAAAAGACCCCAGGACAACGTCTAAAGAACTGCAGGCCTCACTTGCCTCAATTAAGGTCAGTGTTCACGACTCCACCATAAGAGACTGGGCAAAAATGGCCTGCATGGCAGATTTCCAAGACGCAAACCACCGTTAGCAAAATTGAGACGAGCCCTAATGTTGTTTTTGCTTAAACATCTCAATGATTGCCAAGACTTTTGAGAAAATACCTTGTGGACTGATGAGACAAAAGTTGAACTTTTTGGAAGGCAAATGTCCCGTTACATCTGGCGTAAAAGGAACACAGCATTTCAGAAAAAGAGCATCATACCAACAGTAAAATATGGTGGTGGTAGTGTGATGGTCTGGTGTTGTTTTGCTACTTCAGGACCTGGAAGGCTTGCTGTGATAGATGGAACCATGAATTCTACTGTCTACCAAAAAATCCTGAAGGAGAATGTCCGCCATCTGTTCGTCAACTCAAGCTGAAGCGATCTTGGGTGCTGCAACAGGACAATGACCCAAAACACACCAGCAAATCCACCTCTGAATGGCTGAAGAAAAACAAAATGAAGACTTTGGAGTGGCCTAGTCAAAGTCCTGACCTGAATCCAATTGAGATGCTATGGCATGACCTTAAAAAGGCGGTTCATGCTAGAAAACCCTCAAATAAAGCTGAATTACAACAATTCTGCAAAGATGAGTGGGCCAAAATTCCTCCAGAGCACTGTAAAAGACTCATTGCAAGTTATCGCAAACGCTTGACTGCAGTTATTGCTGCTAAGGGTGGCCCAACCAGTTATTAGGTTCAGGGGGCAATTACTTTTTCACACATGGCCATGTAGGTTTGGATTTTTATCTCCCTAAATAATCAAAACCATCACTTAAAAACTGCATTTTGTGTTTTCTTGTGTTATATTTGACTAATGGTTAAATGTGTTTGATGATCAGAAACATTTTGTGTGACAAACATGCAAAAGAATAAGAAATCAGGAAGGGGGCAAATAGTTTTTCACACCACTGTATGCAAAAGTGGTTTAATCCAGTGTTACTGTAATCCTTTGATTTTGTACAGAGATTTTGGGCCCAGTACAAGATAGCATATAAAATATAATTTCATTTATAACAAACACTAGCTGCTAATATATTGGCGTTTCTTTCAGTTAAGATTTTCTCATGCTTGTTGCTCGATGTAATGGATTGAAGATGTTCTGACAATGTATGGGTAGCTGAGTGAATGAATGGTTTCTTTCTTTAATTTTCTAATAGCCTTGAAAGGATTTTAAGTTCATTTAATAGTTTCATCTGATAGCACACCTTGATTTTGCCCATCAGATCACCTATCCCTTCTGGAAACTTATTCTGCTTTTCTTCTTGACATTTACCAGAGTGCTCTGGCTCTGTCCAGTTTGTAGTTTGCTTTGTGGTGGCACACATTTTAGTTTGCTGATGCTCAGTTCAAGTATGACAGACACCAGGTGCAATCAATACGCATTTATTGTTCATAAAGAAACCGTTCATGATTTGCAGAATGTGTTTTTCTGTTTTGAAAAGGTCAGGCAGCATTAGTGTCCCATTGTTAGTTATAATCCTGTATCTCTGGATAGTTCACAGCTAGGTATAAAAAAATATCTGAATAAAGGATCATATGTGTTCAAAACAGTTTTAATGAAGCAAATACAAGATGTTCTCTAATAGACCGAAATTTCAGTGTTATTGATATTTGGTGCACACTGCGGCATAGTGACCCAGGCATTAAATAAAAAATGTCATTTGTCTTACACTGCATGTGTTTGGAAAATGGAAATGAAATCAAAGCAAAATATGGACATGCAGAGAATCTGAGGATGTGGTGGAAAGCTCTCAGTATAGCTGCAGCACTCTTTATTCAGTAGAGAGTGGACATCTTTAGCTAGACTTACTAGAGCCTTACAGTATTAAGGGCATAACACAAAGTAGTTTACATTATTGCATACATTAGCCCTTCCCTAAACTTACGAAAACACATGATTTGATTTTTTAAACTAGCAGGGTGCTCAAAGTAACAGCAAAAATAACAAAAATCATAGCACAGTTGTTGCTATTTCAAAGATGCTGCAGTAACATTCTAATGGCCAAACAGAGGTGGATTTGTAGGTACAGAAACAAAAGCTGCACCTATTATAACAGTGATAGAAAAAGATAAAAATAGCCCATTACCATTATTAAAAAATAAAGTTGTTCAGTGCACTTACAGTAAAAATCTAATTTAAGAGTCAAAGACACCTTACATTCCTATTTAACTCACCAATGCTTATCAAGTTCAGTGAATGTGTCGCGTGCTCTGCACTGCAAAATACAACCTTTGACAAAGTAGTGGACAGTTTAAACACAAAGGTTGTCTTCTGTGTGTATGATAGAGTTTAAGATAGGTAGAAACAAGCACTGCATATTCATCCATCCATCATCCAACCTGCTATATCCTGACTACAGTGTCATGGGGGTCTTCTGGAGCCAATCCCAGCCAGCACAGGGCACAAGGCAGGAAACAAACCCCAGGCAGGGCACCAGCCCACTGCAGGGCACACACTAGGGACAATTTAGAATTGTCAATGCACCTAACCTGCATGTCTTTGGACTGTGGAAGGAAACCCATGCAGACACCGGGAGAACATGCAAACTCCATGCAGGGAGGACCCAGAAAGCGAACTCGGGTCTCCTAACTGCAAGGCAGCAGCGCTATCGCTGTGCCACCGTGCTGCCCACACTGCATGTTGATAATTTTAATTCATTTATATCTCAAGAGTTAGATTAATTAATTAATTAATTAATTCATTCATTCATTCATTCATTCATTCATTCATTCATTAATTAATTCATTAATTGCATATATTAAAACTATTGCACAATTCAGATTACAAATGTTTTAGAAAAGATAGATCCATGCACATTTAATTTTAAGTAGTGTTTCAGCTGCCAGTATAATGCAATTATTTCAAAGGGCAAAAATAAGCTATGGTTACTTTTTTGTATTGTCATAGACTAGCAATATACATTCTGTACTAAATCACTAAATATTAGTCAAAATATGGTATACTGTATCTTTTTCAAATATCACATTACCAACTTGCTTTAAAATTTCTATTCCACCACATTTTTTTTTCATGGTACAGTATATTAAAAAATACAAAACTCTACATTAAACACTTTTTTACACTATTATACACATAACAAATGGGTCTATAAATAAGAAGAAAAGATAAAAAAGTGTTTTATATCTACTTAAATTTAATGGCTACTAAGCCAATATACAGGTCTCTAATTGGAATAGTTTAGTCTAGTGATAATCATGATATTATTTTATGATTTAATGGTTAATTTTAGTGATACAAAATGTATATTTTCTGACCTATATATATATATATTGTGGGAACCAGCCTCGACTCAAACAGACACCAAGAAAACTTATGTCCAAAATACGTTTTATTCTGTTTTATCAATTACAGTGCACTAAACTCATGTCCTTCTTTCTCTCTGTTTCTTTTCTTGCTGCCTCCATTCCTCTCTTGTAAGCTTTGTATGAAAATGTGCTATATAGATAAATGTTGTTGATGCTGTTGTCTCGCTCCCACCCAACTCCGGCTCCTCGAGTGGAGTGAGGCGGCCCCTTTCATACAGTACCCAGATGTGCTCCAGGTGCCTCTTGACAATGTTCCTGCAGCACTTCTGGGTGTGGCGGAAGTGCTGCAGTCCACGTCTCCTGGAACATCTGGGCAGACCCTGGTGGTGGCCACATGCCCCAACCGGGTAGAGCTTCCCAGCTCCGAACGTGTGGCCCACATGCGAACCAGGGTGGTTGCCCTCTCGTTGCCAGGGGGAGGTATTGGTCCTGTCCTGGTCCTTCCAGGCATTCCGGCTGTGTAGATGCCCCAGCTGTCTGTTGCAATATATATGTATGTATGTGTATATATATATATATATATATATATATATATATATATATATATATATTTACTATAGTAATATAAACTTCACATTTAATTCAAAATGTAATATACTACAGTCATGTGACAGTGCCCTTATTGAGTCTGTTAAAATCAGTTTAATTTTTTGGTAAAAGAAAAGGGTCTCAACAAGGTCTGTGCATAGACCCCCAGTGACCTGTAATTCTGCCACAATAGCTAAGTATGGTTGAGATTGAATTAGTGTTCAAAAGAATACATTTTAATAACCATTTTAAAAAGATGTTCTCCTTCAGTGTATAATGCATAACTGAGGTATATTTAACACACACAGCAGCTGCATTTTTTGAAAGCGTGTTTGCTGCCACAAATAACCAGCTAATGCTGGTTATTATTTGTCTAAGCATCTATTTTAAGTAACAATTCACAAAATAAGCAGTACCTGTACACACTATGTAATATGAAGATGATCAGCAATAATCAAAAAACATTTCTGCCCGGGAAACCTTCTGCTCCAAATGCCTACATATTTGTTTTAATTATTCAGTGCTTCCATGTATTTGATAACATGTGGCACAGCCGCAAGACTGATTTTTTCAAAACTTGCTTCTATATGTTGGTGCTGATTCTACATGCCTAATATCAATAAGATATGATATGAACAGCCTTTAGCTGTAATACTGGATGTAATTACTGCTTTCATTACATATGTCTCCTACTGCAAAACTTTATTTACAAAACTGCAGGCTTTTGTCTTTTTCCCCACTCTGCCCAAAGAAATCTCACTAAGGCAAGTTGCTCAAAAATGGTGCAATTCCACAGCAGAGCGTCCATGTTTATTTGGCCATGGCTTCAACTAGACTAATAGCAGAGCACTGCGCATGTTCAAACACCCCTAAGCCATCACAAATATGTTGTGATGCGACAGCTTCTGACCATTATGTTTCAAAATGCCTTTACTTTTTGATTTACTCTGGTATATACTGTATATAAAACAAAAATATTAGAGTTAAAATGTAGAGTTTCTACATTTTCAACATAATTTATCAATAGATTTACTCATTATTGCCATTCCTGAACACAAGGGGGTCATTTTTTGAATAATGTCTGTCAATTTAAATTTAATTTAATTTAAATTTAAATGACACTTGACAGAATTATTAGCATTACTAAATACTAGAAGCATATTAATTTTGAGCAAAATTCCTACGTTAGATTTTGATCTACACAGCAACAACTTTGTATTTTTGCACAGATTTTTGTAATGTTTGAACATTTTTTTTTTAAAGAATATTGTAACACTAACAAGTGGCAGAAATCAATTAAGGTCTTTCTTTGAGAGCAAATCAAAATGACTGTCATAGTTATTAACAAAGGTCAAAACACAACATTTGTTTCAACCTAACTGTGTCATAGTCAAAACAAATCAATAGTAACAGGCTTAATTGTTTGTTAGTTTGATGAGAGTGTAGTCTGAGGTAATTTATTAATAACTTAGTATAAACACTGAAATGTGCATCACCATATATTTACAGCATGACCAAAAGCTCTCATAGATACAAAAACACAAAATGGTAATACTGGTAATGGTAAAAATGTGTGTCAGTCTTGTGCTACATGTCTAGTTGTTTTGAATCTTGATGTCACTACACTGGTTGCCTGTGTCATTCAGGATTGACTTTAAAATACTGCTTATGGTTTATAAAGCCTTAAATAATCTCGCTCCATCTTATATATCGGAATGTCTGACACCTTATATTCCAAATCGTAACCTCAGATCCTCAAATGAGTGTCTCCTTACAATTCCAAAAGCTAAACTTAAAAGAAGTGGTGAGGCGGCCTTCTGCTGTTATGCACCTAAAATCTGGAATAGCCTGCCAATAGGAATTCGCCAGGCTGATACAGTAGAGCACTTTAAAACACTGCTGAAAACACATTACTTTAACATGGCCTTTTTATAACTTCACTTTAACTTAATACTGATACTCTGTATGTTCAATTCTTCATAATAATTATTCACAGTGGCTCCAAAATCCATACTGACCCCAACTCTCTCTTCTGTTTCTTTTCTCTGGTTTCTTTGTGGTGGCGGCCTGCGCCACCACCACCTACTCAAAGCATCATGATGCACCAACATTGATGGACTGAAAGCCAGAAGTCTACGTGACCATCATCATCAGGTCCTTCCATGAAAACCCTAAATACAAAGAGGACTGTTTGACTTATGTTAAGTAGATTGCCCAGAGGGGACTGGGCGGTCTCTTGGTCTGGAACCTCTACAGATTTTATTTTTTTCTCCAGCCTTTGGAGTTTTTTTTTTTTCTGTCCACCCTGGCCATCGGACCTTACTCTTATTCTATGTTAATTAATGTTGACTTATGTTTATCTTTTATTGTGTCTTCTATTTCTCTATTCATCTTGTAAAGCACTTTGAGCTACATTTTTTTTGTATGAATATGTGCTATATAAATAAATGTTGATTGATTGATTGATTGATAGATTTTCTACATGTCAGAAGATATGAGGTCTGCTAAAGATTACCTAAGGTTAATTAAACTTCCTGTCGATGATAAGAGCATACAAAAAGCAGTTTAGCTGCCACGAGAGGGCAAGTGAACTGCTATATGTACTGTGGCTCCTGAAAGGAGGATTTGGTGAAGGCTAAATGCATGACAGGAATGTTGGGGACTTGCATTGAAAAACATAGCACAACATTTTCCCAAACCTGGTGTCACACATGTGCAAATTGGAGGACGTTGTATGGACCAAGTAAAGGTAATTCCACAGCAGGCCAGGGGGTGGTGGGGTGCACTAAACCTTCTCCTGTTATCTCTGCAGACCAGTTGTGGGAAAACCTGTCTGATTCAGAGCTGATGACGTCACTTCCAGTTCTAGCGCATAGAAGAACGTCACTTCCAGCACACAAACTGACATCAGAAGAACATCACTTTCTGTTCCCTTACATCACTTCCTGTCTGAGTCCTTAAAGCCACCATCTTTGCAAACCCACAGCAGTTCTGTTTAGGACTCCGTACTGAGAACATCTCTGTGCTATTTAAAAGCCTTTTGCAGCCAGGAATAATATACAGGTGGCTGCCCCAAACCTTTTTAAGTGTGTCGCTTCTATTCATTTCACACTGGTTAATCCATGTAACAGTTTGCCCAAAGGAAGGTAAATAACCAAATGAGAAATGAAGAGAATGGCTAGTCAAACAGCCATGGGTCAAAAGGAGATTAAACCTCAAACAAAATTCAAAGTCAGAAGCATTTTAAAGCCTCCACAACTGTACAGGTGATATTTCTTTAGCTCAGAAAGAAAATTTTAAATGATTCCTTGAGGAAGCTGTCATATTTTTATAGTGGCAGGATGATAACATTATTATATATGTGGTACCTTCCTATAAACAACATGGAGGTGCCATTTGAGAACAACGCACAAAATGCTGTCACCCATAAAACAAAAAGGAAAGGTAAAAATGTCACAAAAATAACAAATAAGTAATCATATTAAAGAACAAAGTTAATCAGTCCCTAACAATCCAAATTGGGTCTGCTCGCACACATACTTGCAAAAGGCTAATACAGAATTACCAAATAACCTAATAACCACATTTCAGGATTTAAAAGATTTCCCAGAGAAAATCTCTTGCAGATATGGGGATAAAATGCAACAGCTATAAAGTCAAATGTCACACTTGGGCTGAGAAATTAGATCAGTGATTCCTAACCTTTTTTGAGTCACGGACCCCTTTAAGAATCTGATTAAAGCTATGGACTCCCTTCCCCAGAAATTTCAAAGTAATGTTTCCCAACACTGGTCCTCTTGTGAACATTTGTCTTCTTTATCTGGATATCATCCCTTGAACAACCAGCACAAATAAACTAGGATGCTTCAGCAACTGGCTGAATAAATGTCAGAAAATGAATTATGTCTTATTATTCATGTTCATGTCATTTTAGAGATAGTGTTGTTGACATAAGAACACAAGAAATTTGACAAATGAGAGATCATTTAGTCCATCAAGCCCATTCATTTAGTTAATAGCTAAGTTCTCCCAATATCTCAGGCAGAGTTTTCTTAAAGGTTGTCAAGGTTTCTGCTTCAACTACATGTCTCAGCAGTTTGTTCCAGTGTCCCACAACTCTTTGTGTAAAGAAGTGCTTCCTGGCTTCAGTTTTAAATTAACTTCTCCTTAATGTCCAATGATGTCCTTGAATATGTGATTCATCCTTGAACTGAAAGAATGTTGTTTTTATCTACTTTAGCAATGCGTTTGTGGATTTTAAATACCTGGATTAGGTCCCCACGCTGTTTCCACTGCTCAAGACTAAACAGGTTTCATTCTCTGAGTCTGTCAGAGTAGGACATGTCCTTAAGTCCTTGGATGCGCTTGGTTGTTCTCCTCTGTACAGCTTCAAGTGCTGCTATGTCTTTCTTGTACCTTGGTGACCAGAAATGCAGACAATATTCCAGAAGTGGTCTTACGATTGCATTATATAGCTTGAGCATAATGTCTCTTAACTTAAATTCAACAGTTTTGATGATATAACATTTTATTTGCCTTTTCAATTGCTTCTGTGCAGTGCTTAGTCGATGAAAATGTTGCATCAACATATACGCCCAAATCCTCTTTAGAGGTTGCTTCCTGTATGACAGTGTCTCCCATCTTGCATTTATAATTAATGTTCCTTTTCTCCACGTGTGGCACTTTTCTACATTTAACTGTTCACCCAGTTCTGAAGATTGTTCTTTTTTTTTTTTGGAATTCTTTTTGCTGCCTCCACAGTGTCTGCCATCCCTCCAATTATAGTATCACATGCTAATTTCACAAGTTTAATAATTGTACTTATATTTTTTATTAGTTTTACGTTTGGAAATGAGTACAAATTAACAATTTAAAACTTAAGCATGTAATTGTATCATGTGGGGCCATAAAGACTGGAGTCTGGACCCAAGTATTAGACTCATAAATCATTTCCTCTCAGCTTTTGTTATTTGATTTAAGGGCCACTGTACCATTTGGTAAAAGTCAAATAGCACAATAGCTGTAAGATCCTGCCTGCAAAGGGACAGGTGTGTTCCTGTGACTCTTTGTTATTTTTTTTTTTACTTTGTTATCATTTGCTTTCGTTTTCTCATAGATGCTCCTTCTTCTGCTGGGAATTTCAAGTAACAGCACAGTCAGTATTTCTGTTGTTTATTCAAGTTGAGCACACACCCAGATCAGTGGGGCACAGGCAGAATTACACATACACATGTGTGTGTTTGAATTAGCGATGCTCCTGTTGGGGCAGTGGGGGTTAGGATTTATTTTATAACTAAATCTTTCTTGTTTGGTAGCTACTAACTGCCACTTTGAAGTCTGAAAGCCATCACTGATGAGTGAAGAACTAAAACGTGGGAGGGGCTACTTACATTTATAGCTTTGTCAACTGCATCAAATGGCCAAAGAACACTTTATTACCTTTTTATCTTTTGAAGACCTCACCAGGATTTACTTGGTGTGGATGGCTGAAGTGTAAATTCTTTTTTTAATTGTACCTTTTTTTTGGGGGGTTCCAGGGAGACATGATTCAACCATGGAACCCAAATATCCGCATTCCCTCCTTATGTTCATCAATCTATTCATCTATTTTCATAACACATCCAAGAATTAACAAGCAACAAACCCCAATGAATGAAAAGCCAGTACACAAACTGCATAGTGCAGGCACCCTAGGACTCAGCATCCCATACTTACGTAAGATGTGAACCTTTAAGCAAAATACTCATAGGTCCAGACTGTACTGGCATTTTTAAAAAGTACTTAATTTCAAAGTTTTCATTTTGTGTTTAAACTGTTCTTAGCTACCCTACATTGTTCTATCCTACCCTTTAACCCAGCCACAGAGGATGCACAAACCAGTGTGTTTCTTCGTGCCGGTCCCAAGCCCGGATAAATGGGGAGGGTTACGTCAGGAAGGGCATCCAGTGTAAAATTTTGCCAAATCCAAATGCGGACAGATTATCCACCGTGGCAACCCCTAACGGGAGCAGCCGAAAGAAGAAGAAGAAGTTCTATCCTACCCTTTCAGAATCAGACACAGTAGGATATGAATCACCTCTGTCTGGTTACTTTTTTTGGTTAATTTCTTTCATTTCTTTCTTTCACAATCACCAGTTCTATTTGGTACATAACCATGAAATGGAAAGTCTATTGGTGAAAAGTGATATGCGTTTTCCACATCTTATTGTCAGGAAGCTATATTTTGTTTTCTTTATTCTTTTATATATTATATATATATACTGTATGTATATATATATATATATATATATATATATATATATATATATATATATATATATCAAATTGGGCCAATAGTAAAAATCATTGTTGATGTGCTCCAAAACATTGGAATATAATTTTATTTGAATAGATCTTCAAAGGTTTGTGTAATTTTCATATCTAAATAACTGTCTATTTATATGACATGGTGAGTGTATATTAAATTTGATAAATAATGTTTGGTAAATGAATCTATCCATCCATTATCCAACCCGCTATATCCTAACTACAGGGTCATGGGGGTCTGCTGAAGCCAATCTCAGCCAACAAGGCAAGAAACAAACCCCGGGCAGGGTGCCAGCCCATCGCAGGGCGCACACACCCACACACCAAGCACAGACTAGGGACAATTTAGGATTGCCAATGCACCTAACCTGCATGTTTTTGGACTGTGGGAGGAAACCAGAGCACCCAGAAGAAACCCACGCAGACAAGGGGAGAACGTGCAAACTCCACGCCGGGAGAACCCAGGAAGCAAACTCAGGTCTCCTTACTGCGAGGCAGCAGCGCTACCACTGCACCACCATAAATGAATCCACTAAGTAAATAATTTAAAAGTAATAACAATAATTCTTTACATTTATATAGCGCTTTTCTCACTACTCAAAGCACTTTCATAGTGAGTGGGGAGCCACTTCATTCAGCAGTAATGTGTAGGATCCACCTGGATGACAATGCCAGTGGTGAGACAGAGTTAGCTAGTTAAAGGAAATAAATAAGGGGCCAGAAACATAATGCCATGTAGGGCAATTTAGTCTGGACATTGCGTTACACTCCGCTGGTTACAAAGGATGCCCAGGGAGCTCTATTGACCACAAAGAGTTAGGACCTCTGTTTTACATCTCATCTGAAGGACATTGTCATTTTACAGCACAGTGTGCCCATCACTGCACAGAGTCATTTGGATTCAGACCACAGGTCAAGATCCCCTGCTGGCCTCACCAACATCTCTTCTAATAGCAACCAAACCTTTTCCTAGATTGTCTCCCATCCAACTACTGACCGGGCCCAAACATGCTTAGCTTCAGCTGGATGACCTGTTCTGAAGTGCATTTGTTATGGCCAAGGATAACAATTGTTGCATGGTTAAAAATAAACATTATAATTTCAGTACCAAATCTTATGTACCGTTAGCATTTTATAGGAATATAATATCCATCCTTAATCCAACTCGCAATATCCTAACTACAGGGGTCTGCTGGAGCCAGTCCCAGCCAGCACGGGGTGCAAGGCAGGAAACAAACCCCGGGCAGGGTGCCAACCCACCACAGGACAATTTAGGATCACCAATGCCCCTAACTTGCATTTCTTTGAACTGTGGGAGGAAACCCACGCAGACACGGGTAGAACATGCAGACTCCAAGCAGGGAGGACCTAAGAAGCGAACACTGGTCTCCTAACTGCGAGGCTGCAGCGCTACCACTGCGCCACCGTGCCGCTCAGAATATAATATTTTTAAGAATTTTTATATGAATAAAGATTTAAAGATATTTTTACCTTTACTTTGCTGTCTCTTATGCCTGTATGAGTTGATTTGGCACTTCTTATGTATTTAGTTTCATTTTACTTTATGTGTAATAGTTTATAGCACTGGTTCTCAAGTTCAGTTTTTGATAATGACTATGGCTGCAAGTATTTATTCTAACTAATTTCCCAATCAGTGTGTGTTTTACCTCAACTTGGTCTCATTAGCTGCTCTTTTTTACAAATTACATTTGTATTTAATCTCAAAAGTATAATAATGATACAAATAATAATTGTAATGATGAATAAGAATAATGATATGAAATGGATAATAATAACAGTAATAATAATACTACGAATGATGGCAAAACAGTATATAATCTCAAAATGAGTCCTTGTAATTGCTGAGCGCTTTGAGTAGTGAGAAAAGCGCTATATAAATGCAAAGAATTATTATTTTTGTGGTAAATTTTAAAGCACGGTGAAAGACACAATCTAAAGTCACAGCCAGGACAATAATAGCGTGTTTCTTTTCAGATTTTCTTTCCAGATTTATCAGTTTATGAACAGCACTCTGCACAGATATGAGTTGGATTCTGTTTTTTTTCTGTTGCAGGTACATAATCAATAAAATATTTACGAATAAGATGCTCCGGATTGATCCACAATGTGCTGGGTCGACTGCAACTGTTTAGCAGTAGTGCGATTTGTTCTACAAGGTGGCAAGTAAAGATTGCTTGAGATACATGTTTCATTACCTTCTTGTTTGTACAAGATGATTGTATTCCAAACGTACTTTTCCACCAGATTATGAAATATCTTTTTGCAATATTTCTTTTGTTGCCTCTGCATGACAGGATAGAAACACAATTCTTAATCCTCACGATCTACACTGTCCATTGTGCTATTGCGGTCGACCTCTGCACAAGGCTTCGTAACCTGCTTGATGCTTTTTTCCTGTACAGTAACGATAGCTGAATTATGTACAGTGCTCAGAAGACAAGCATCTTTCATGTCTTTCCATTTCAGTGCAAGCACTTTACCCTTTTGCCAAGCTACTAGCACACCGCTCTGTAATTTAGCTCTGCCAAAGTCTTCAGGCATGCCACAACGGTTGGGACACACTAGTCCATATGCGTCAGTCTTTCTTTGTAGCAAGATGTCAAATAGCTCTGGTGAAGTATAAAAACTGTCCATGGTTACACAGTAAACTTGAACCATCAGAGCATTTATCAAAGTCAGCAACAATGACGGAGCAACGCCATACTGATTATATTTCAAATCAAACATTGTCCCTTTCCCTGTGTACAGAACTGAATTCCAAATGTATCCCATTTTATATTCACAAAGCTTGTAAACTTTTATGCCAGATCTTGCTCTTTTTCACACAATGCACTGTATCCATGACAGTCTGCCCTTATAAGCCATGAGACTTTCATCCATGTTGACATAACAGTCCAGAATATAAGCACTCCAAAATTTTGCTACAATGGCCTGGTATATCTCCCATATTTTCTTCAGTTTGGCTGCTGGGTGAGTATTTCATCAAAGTCTTCATTGTTGGTAAAGTGAAGATATTTCATAATTAGTGAAAACCTGCATTCAGACATAATTTCTCCAAAACTTTGTCCTTAGATCAGTACCATCACTGCCCAGGTTTTACTACAAGTCCTTGCAATATCAATAAGCCTAAAAAGGCCTAGATATCATCAGCAGATACTGCTTCACATCTTTTTCAACAGAAACCCTGCTTAGGTGTACAGTTGTTTGCCTGACACTGTTCAGCGTAACATTTTCTCTGTTGATCACATTATCATCCAGGAATAATTTCAGGTAAGCGAGTGGATCTTGGCAGTCAACCTCCACTTTTATTCCTGGCTGCCCCGCAAAATCAAAATAAGGTGGCGCTGGTTTATTTGAAGCAGGGTCAACAGACAGCCAGACGTGAGGGTCACTTTTAGATTCCTCAGAATCACTTTTGGGCTCACTGTCCATTTCAGTTTTACCACCCAAGGACAGATTTACTTCATCATCACTGCTAATGAGAAGCTCCTCAGCATCACTGCTTGTATCACTGGCAAGAGCATGAAACACATGGGCTGTTGAAAAACGTTTCTTACGAGACGTCGTTATTACAGAGGGGGTTACTGATCACACTTACAGGTGAGAGAAGAAGACGCGCCGACACCTTTGCCCATGTGTAGCTCAGATGTAACACTTAATTAAGACCCACCTATAATGTTGCCCGAGGCTTATGCTGACAGCACTTTTACTGCCTGACTGATTCCCGGTTCTAATGCTTACACAAGACGCATCTGTACAGTTCCCCGAGTGATACTCAGGACTAACTCCTTTAGCACGTTTTTCACAGCCCGAGTAACACTCAGTTCTAACGCTAAGGAGGTTGACACTCTTTTGTATAGTAATAATGTGAAGCAGACACCTGGGCAAATGACTCTGCAGCAACAGCAGTGTCAGACCCAGTAGTGCATTCACAAGTAAGTAACAGTTTAACTAACCAAACCCTTGGAATGACGGGATGATAATCAAAATGATGAAATATTAAAAATAAATATATTTTTGCTATGTGCCATACTATACAAAACTGCTTTCTGCATTCCAGAAACATCTTTACAGACTCGGCTTTTTAATTTCTGGATAGAGACCAAAAAATTAGAAATGACAGCTTATTCATTTAATTTAGGAGTTTAATTAAAAGAAGAAATTGTTTGGGATGAAAACCTGCAGCCAAAGGTTTTGGGATTCCTGCCACAATAAAGCATAAAAAGGGGAGCAAGACTCAAAAATAAAACAACATAAAAATGCCAGACCTTCCCTCTTTACCAATTGGATATGCCTTACCCCAGGCCTTTAATTATCAACTGGTTAAAATTACCAGAAAAGATAAGAATCCATGAAACTTCTGGTCCCAGGACAAAAAAAGACAACGCTCCTAATATTTAAGATTTATGTGAACAAAAAAAGAATAGCAAATGGCAAGGCAGAAAGGTAACAGCAAACAAGCCCAAAGAATCACAAGCCATAAAGAGTACCATTAATTCTGTTGTGTCCAGCCTTGAAACCTCCCTTCCACAACACTCGTCCATTATTCAGCCTTGACCCCACCTCTCCAAACCACCCGCTCATTATTCGGCCTTGACCCCTCCCCTCCACACTGCTTTCCTAATAATTATTCCCACCGCGCACATCATCTCTCCATACCACTCTCTGACACTCTCAGTGCTACCTCGCCCTTCAACATAGTTGGTTTTGGTGGCAAGGCAGGAAACCAAATTATCTACTGAAGAATGTTGAATTTTAGATTGCAATAGAAAAAGAGCAGCAAGAGCTGATAATGAACATCAAAAAAAGAGAAAATGAACAAAAAAGAGCTGCATATAATACAAATCAAGAACAAAAAGAATCGTCCAATAAATGAAGAGGAAAAATATCCTGAATGATATCCAAAAAGAAGTGCAAAACAGCAATACAGTAATCCCTCGCTATATCGTGCTTCGACTTTCGTGGCTTCACTCTATCGCGGATTTTAAATGTAAGCACATCTAAATATATATCACAGATTTTTCGCTGGTTCGCCGCTTTCTGCGGACAATGGGTCTTTTAATTTATGGTACATGCTTCCTCAGTTTGATTGCCCAGTTGATTTTATACAAGGGATGCTATTGGCGGTTGGCTGAGAAGCTACCCAATCAGAGCGTGTATTACATATTAACTAAAACTCCTCAATGCTATAAGATATGCTTCCCGCACGGTGCTTGTTTGCTTTTCTCTATCTTTCTCACTCTCTCTGCCTGATGGAGGGGGTGTGAGCAGAGGGGCTGTTTGCACAGAGGACACGGACGCCCCTCTACAAAATGCCGCTTTATCGCGGTGCTTCTGTATACTTAAAAGCACGTATTGATTTTTTGATTGTTTACTTTTCTTTGCGAGCGCTCTCTCTGACATTCTCTGCTCCTGATGGCGCTCCTTTATGACGGCGCTCCTTTGAAGATGATATGTTTGCTTTCTTTTAATTGTGAGAAAGAACTGTCATCTCTGTCTTGTCATGGAGCACAGTTTAAACGTTTGACTAAAGGGTGTTATTTCATGTCTAGAGGGCTCTAATAATGTTAACAGGGTGGGAGAGTTTATAAGGGCTTAAAATATATAAAAATAACCATACAAACATATGGTTTCTACTTCGCGGATTTTCACCTATCGCGGGGGGGTCTGGAACGCAACCCCCGCGATCGAGGAGGGATTACTGTATTTAATGTTAGGAAAAATAACTATGTGATTATTGTAAAATATCTCAATATTGGTGATATGGTGTCTTTATGTTCTTGGTGTCATGTTTATTATCATTTGTTGGAGAAAGTTGTCATTCAGGCAATAATTGTTGCCTTGATCTGTATCCTGGAGAATTAGAAAGACTATCATATGGTTCAGAAGAGATTAACAAACATTTTCAAGAAAATATTCAAATTTACAATAATCTCTTTGCTTTTGGGTCATTCAATGTGCAAAATGCTGATATTAAAGGAAAGGGGCCATATAATATGCTCATTCAATGTGTAGTCAATATCAAGGCAACTACCAGTCTCCAAAGTGTGAATGAATATCACACTCCGAGCTTTGGTCAAATATACATTTATGATGATGGTGAAGCAATGATGCATCAAGCTCAAACAGTAAAACAGCAAGATGTTTTACAGATAATTCAACTAAATAGGAATCTAAAATTCATATGCTCAGCAATTTTGAAATCTCTTTCAAATTTATAACACAAACGTTGATAAAGATGTATATTTGGATTTTTATATATTTATATGAAATCATCTGTGAGTTTATAATAAACCAACATGCAATGAACTTGAGATATTAAGAACAATGTTGATGTTTGTGTGTATCCAGACTCAATATGATTCAAATTTCATGCTAGCTAATTTGCCGCATACAGATCCAATGCTGTTTCCTTTGTTGTTGCCGACAGGAGAAACAGGATGGACTTGGATCATGAAGCAATCATCGGATAGTAACAAAAATCTTAGTCATGTTCAATATTACGGATATCGATTAGCGTTTCATCTAAGTGAATTAAATCAAATCCACTATTCACAAAGCTTGACACAACATTACATTATAAATGCATATTAGATAACTGAAGGAAGTCGGTTGTTTTATAATCAGAATAACCAAGGATAGTTAAAAACTGAACATATGCAAGGCTTAATCGATCATATACAAAACAGAATGATTAATACATCAGACAAATTCAAATTGGGACAAGCAGTTATTCTCCCCTCTTCATTTCAAGGAAGTCCCAGAGCAATGCAACAATTATACCATGATGTGATGGCGATTTCATGTAACATTGGCTGTCCAGATTTGTTCATAACTATGGCATGTAATCCTAATTGGCCGGAAATAAGATTTTTAAAATCCTTAACCCCCTGGCACAACTGCTTCAGATATTCCTACATTTGTTTGTCATTTGTTTTACCAAAAGTGTATAGCGTTATTGAAAGAATTGGAATCTGCATTTGGAATTGTTGGTATGTGCATTTATATAATTGAGTTTCAGAAGAGACGATTGCCACATATGCATCTACTGGTTACAGTGAACAAGAAATTACTTACACTTGGCAATGTGGATAGATTTGTATACACAGAAATTCCAAATAAACAATCTGATCATACATTATGGTATAAAGTGATAAAACACATGTCACAATGTCCACATGTTAAATGTTCTCCATGTTGGGATGAAGTTACACACATCTGCTTGAAAAAGTTTTTAAAAACATTTACTGAAACAACCGATATGCCAAAACCAGACTTTCCATTATTCAGATGTTAGCACATATCACAGGAATAAAGGAGCAAAAATAGTATACATTGATAATTCTATGATTGTACCATACAATCCTTACTTGCTAAAACATTTTGTTTGTCACACTAATGTTGAGTAATGTGCTTCTGTCATGAGTATCAAGTAAATTTACAAATATATCCATAAAGGCCATGATGGAGCATGTATCGCTGTTAGTAAGGACGAAATGCGCAACGAAGTTCAATCCTACATAGAATCTCAATATGTAAATGCAATGGAGAGTGCATGAAGTATAATAGAATTACCAATGCATGGTCAGTCGCACAATGCAGAATCACTGCGTATTCATTTGCAAGGGTAAAATCAGATTACATTTACGGAAGAAAAAAACAGGAAGCGTTAACTTTGAATAAAGCAGTCACAGAATTATAAGCATATTTCAAATTGAATAAAACAGATGAAAATGCTAGACAATGCACACATTCACAAATTCCACTACATTATACATGGAAAGTATCGCAAAAGATATCACAAAAACGTAAAAATAATCGTAAAGTTCTCGCATGACTTAATATTGTTTCACCACGAGATGTCATATGTTTTCATCTGAAATTATTACTTAGAGATGCAAAAGGCATTACAAGTTTCAAAGAACTGCATACATAGAAGGAGAAAAATATTCCACTATTCAGGATGCAGTAAAAGCAGCAGGTTTGTGCGAATCAGAAAATTATAGGTACGAAATGATGAACAATGCAGCATTGGTAATGATGCCAAACAGACTGAGACACTTTTTGTGTATTTGATAATGCCTGGAGAAGTAGATGCTTCAGTGCTTTGGGAACAGTTTAAAGAACACTCTAATGAAGCAACTGAATTATCCATCATTCGAGAATTGCTTGAAAGCAATGACAATGAAACAATATGGCCTTCCTTAAAAGATTCTTGAACTGCAAAGCTTAACAGACGTTGTAATCGACGGAGATTTAATGATTCATCAACAACAAGCTGTTTATGAAAAAATGTTTGCGGAAATGAATTCCGATCAGTCTAAAGTCTTAAATATCATAACATTGGCCTTTGACTGGAGAAATGAGCAATTCACAAAATCTGTACTTCATTGATGGACCAGGACAAATTTTTGTACAAATGCCTCTTTCATTTCTGTAGATATAGCCTGGACAGAAATAGCGGCAGTTCCTCTTCCATATGGACGAAGAGCACATAGAACATTTGGCTTGCCACAGAATTTATATGTCAAATCTTTTTGTCTGGGATGAAACATCAATGATTCCCCAAGGTATACTGACAAAGATCAATATGTTTCTAGGTGTATTCAATTCTGATGATGCCTTTGCAGGGAAAATATTTACACTAGGAGGGGCATTTCAACAAGTTCTTCCAGTTGTCTAAAAAGGAGATGTGGGCAAATATATGAAGCATTTATTAAGAATAGTCTATTATGGAAAAGCTTACATAAGTTCAAATTGTCAAGGAATATGCATGCGGATTCAGATTCACAAATTGGTTGTTGGATACAGGAAATAAAAAAGATCGAACAACTTGAAATACCCAAGGAAATGTTATGTGATAATTTGATTGAAGACTTTTATCCTTTTGGAATAACTCCAATAACGCCACAAGAAATGATGAAGTAAAATAAATCAATTTGGAATGGTTGCCCAAAGATATTGTTAAATGTGTTTTCCTTGATAAGGCTGAAATGCTGATGGGTGATAAAGCAGATGATGAAAACATCCAAACAAATACCTCTAATCAATGACACCTTTAGGTTTGCTTCCTACACTATTGTTCTTAAAACCTGGATGCATAGTTATGTTATTGAGAAATTTATGTACAACACATAGTTTATGTAATGGAACGCATTTAACTGTAAGAAGAAAAGATAGAACAATATTACACTGACAAATATTAACTGGCAATAAGAATGGGGATCGTGTAAATATCCCGTGAATCACATTGGACACACAAGGAGATGCAGAAATGCATTTTGTATGAAGAAGATTACAATTCCCAATTTCCAAGTTAGCCTTTGTAATGACAATTAATAAATCACAAGGTCAATCTTTTGATAAAGTAAGGTAAATAGTTGATTCAAAATACACAAAATTTACACATGGTCAGTTGTATGTAGTGCTATCGAGATGTACATCGCATAAAAAAGGCATCAAAATAGAATGCAACTTACACAATAAAGTAATTCATAATATTGTTTTTTTTACGTTTTCTTATTCATGGTAACTTAAAATAGTCAGTTGTAGTCAAATAATAAGTAACTCATTTTCTATCTATAATAACTAATGACAAAACTGTCTTCATCCCTCACGCCACGTAATCTTCTATATACTATCCCTGTAAATACAATCACTTTCTCTAATGGAGGGGTGCCCAGACACACTTTAAGCGGCTCAGCGGTGGGATAGAGGGTGCCCAGCACCCAACCCGGAGGAGGGGGCAGTGCCCCCTAGTGTATATTATAAATATATATATATATATATATATATATATATATATGTGTGTGTATGTATATATTGTGACAGAAAGAGGGCGCGCTCGTCCTCTTGAACCCTTGGACAATACGTCAGACACCAGATAAAAGTTCAATAGTTGACTTTATTAATTAACAACAATGCACAAAGCACCCTCCTCGCCACAATACTCATTAAATACACTACAATCAATAATCAATAATACTCCACCACTCCCAGATGCGTTGCCACCCTTCCACCCAGCTCAGCTCGTTGTCTGGGAATTTCCCATGGTCCTTTATAGTCCTTGACCTGGAAGTGTTTCGCTCTCCCTGTCAACGTGACTAGGAACACTTCTGGGTCAGATAAAAATCCTTCTTCTTCAACCCGGAAGCACGTCATTCTTCTTGTCCATGTGACTCGGATGTACTTCCGGAGTGCAAGAAAAATACTCTTTGTTCCTGCAGCGTCCTCTAGTGGCCCCCATGGTATCCAGCAGGGTTGTGAATAAACACTCCAATGTCCATGATGCCCTACTGGCATTCGGGGCACCCCCATGCTGCAGGGAGGGCTCCACCTGGTGGGGTGGGGGTATTGGCCGGGATGAACAGCCTGCCATATATAACAATACTAATATATATATATATACACACACACACACACACACACACATATATATATATATATATATATATATATATATATATATATATATATATATATATATATATATATATATATATCCACTGTATGTATGTATTTGTACATATTACCTTTGATTTTACTAACAAAATTCCAACTATCTCCAAGTTCTTTAATAAAATTATGTCTTCTTAGCCACATAGTATTTTTATGTTACTATTATCAGGGGAGTGACTTGCCTCAACAAGTTAGAAACAAAGAGATGGGTCCCTGGTCAAAAGGGGAAGATTAGCCATGAGGTGACAAAGAGACTGGAAAAAAATGGGAACTGGCTTAAACAACTGGTGAGCAACTATGTATTTGTGTGTCTCAGATGAGAGAAAGAAAATGTCCATTATCTGGGCTAGTTCTTGCACAAGGGTGCAGTAGTGTTCACTGGTTGTTGGAAGTCAATGAAAAAAGTGGTGCTTGGCTACTTTATGAAAATATAATTGTTCAGGGTTGTAAGAAAACTAAATACTACTTTTCACAAGGTTCATCTAAACATGATGTTGAGGAGTTACCCAAATGTGAACTCCAAGATGGGGTTGAAAGGGCCATCCAAATCCCTTGTGACAATATATACAGTAAGTGTACCTAAATGAAAACAGCCTGTAGATATATATTAGTAATGTTAGACCTTCTCACAATATATGTAAAATATGTAAAAAAAAAAAAACAAAACAATGATTTACAATCTGCCTATTGCATTATTTTTTATGTTATGTGTTTAATATATCCATTTAATTTATACAGTAAATATGCATGCACTATCTATCTATGTATCAATATGGTGAAAGTCAAAGACAAAAACTAAAGTTTCTGGAATAATTAAACACAGAGGGACTATTTAAATATATATTAGTTCAATGATTCATGGCTAACAGACATGTAACTTATTACCATATCTGTACATCTTAAAGTTCTTCACCATCCAGTAGTCATTTTCTTTTCTTTACTCTGATCTTTCTCAGCAAGCAGCGGCTTAACTGTCCTATAAAAAAATAAGGAGTCAGGCAATATTTCTGACATGCAGTTCTGTTCTTTTAACGTATGAGCAATGTGGATGTGGTGCTTAGTCATGAGCAGGCGCGACTTAATTTCATAAACGCTCAAGAATATTAAAAGGCATGACCAAAGAAGATAATGTTACAGTACCTATTTTCTGATTGGCCTGCAGCTTTTTAAATAAGTCCCTTAGGAGATGTCATGATATGGCATTTTAATATGCCTCTGGTTTCCAGTCTGTAGCACCATCTACACTTGGTCTCCCTGAATGTTTTTGGATGGTGCAAGCTACTAACTGATGATCTGTGAATTCCTGAGTGGTGAGTGTAGCTTCCACAAATGAAGGCAGTACACCCCACCCCCATCACTCTTTCTGATTCAATGTCTCTGACATATGTATCTGCCACTACATCAGCACCTATATTTGGCAAGTGAAGCCTAAGCAAAAAAGTGACAACCAATCCAAATCTTACTCAGTCTCAGTCACCTACAGTGGATCTTACAAGTACATTGAAACTTTCATTTATGTTAATCTAACATTTTGATTTGGTGGTTTGTGGTAGAACTGTGGCTATCACTTAAGCTTGACAAGTCCTGCAACCTGAATTCAATATCTGGACCTGTCACTGTCTCTATGGAGTTTTTCCCTTGTTCAAGTGGGTTTTCCACTCACATTCCAAACATGTGCATTTTCTTACTTAACGTCTCTAAATTCACCCACTAGTGAGTCTGCCCTGAGCTAGACAAGTATCTTATGTCGTAATACTTTCTGATTTGCAAATAAAGTTGTTGGTATTAACTTCAGTCAACCCAGCAATGGAAAACTGGGTACAGAAAGTGTATGGGTGGATACAAGTTCTGCAGTGTTACTTCATTTTTCTCTGTTTCAATCTTAACTCAGGTCTCTTCGATAAATGAAGTCATGGATCAAATAGTTTTTGCTTTTTACTGTATGTGACTCTTGTACAACTTCACACTTCCCTACCTTTTGTTTCTTCTGAAACTGTCAACCATTCCCTATCTTCTGATTTGACCCCGACACCATCTTCAATATAAGATGCACTTAACAATGGACACAAATGAGGAAATATTATTGTTAAAAAGAGGATATTTACATATACTGTATACTTTATATATATATATATATATATACATACATATACAGGCAGCCCCTGAGTTACAATATGAGAAAGGGACTGTAGGTTTGTACTTAAGTTGAATTTGTATGTAAGTCGGAACAGGTACATTATTTTAATAAATGCTATTGTTGACCGACTGTAACCAAGTGCTCTGCCAATGAATGATGGAGTTTCACCCCTCTCTGACCGTTTTATTATTTCTACTTTATTTTCAATGGTGATGCAAAGGTAGCCTCTTCCAGTTATTAATCCGTAGTGCACTGACAACGTTAGCCCCACTGTCGGTTGTCATGCAAACCATGCGGTCTTCTCGCAGTGACCTTGATACCAGCGCATCTTTCAGACCTTGCACAGTGTGATCTTGTGGGAAGTAGGATGTTTGCAAACAAAAGCTTTGCAGTTGCCAGTTTTTGTCAATGAAATGCATAGTTATGGAAAGATATGGCTCGGATGTTCGGCTTGACCATAAATCCGTTGTTGTGGCAAAATGTGAAACCTTTTGCAGTTTATGCGTCAGAGTTTGGCAACACGAATCATACAACTTAGGCAGAGCTGTTTGACTGAAATATGTCGGCCAGGCAGTGTGTTCCTTGGGTCTAAAGTATTCAGTAGCTGTTTGAAACCATCTCTCTCAACCACTTGAATTGGCACCATATCTTTTGCGATGTAATTGGTGACGGTGTTTGTTATGTCATGCCATCTGTTGCTTTTCTTGTCGTAAGGCACTTTTTTGCAGAATGAGTCCGCTAATGTTTGCCGAGTGTGGTTTTGTGCTTGTACCTTGGTTACTTTAGACTTGTGCTGGACAGTTGGCTCCTTAAGCTTTTCGTATTCTTCATATTCTGTGCGGTGGTTAGTTCGCAAATGGTGAAACATGTTAGTTGTCGAGCTGTCTTTAACTGCAACCGATTTACCACATAGTTTGCAGATTGCCGTCTTTTGAGCAACATCAATCTTTTCAAAACCAAACCACTGCCATGCGAGTGAGAATGAACGATGTCTGGCAATTAACTCTGACGACGTAGATGGCGTGGCTGTTCTATCATCTGGTGCTGTTTGTTCACTCATTTTGAGGCAGCGAGCGACGCTAACTTGTCTATACTGTTGCATTTGTGAATGAACTCTTTTTTTTTGCAAAGCGAGTTACATACTCGATAATTTACAACAACAACAACATTTATTTATATAACACATTTTCATACAAACAGTAGCTCAAAGTGCTTTACATAATAAAGAATAGAAAAATAAAAGACACAATAAGAAAACAAAATAAATCAACATTAATTAACATCGAATAAGAGTAAGGTTCAATGGCCAGGGGGGGCAGAAAAAACAAGAAAACTACAGACGGCTGGAGAAAAAAATAAAATCTGTAGGGATGTAATTTAATCTCGCACATCATTAAAACAGCAATTAAGATATAATCGTAAACGATGTATATTGCACATGCCTATTATACAATTATACAGTAATCCCTCGCTATATCGCGCTTCGACTTTCGCAGCTTCACTCTATCGCGGATTTTAAATGTAAGCACATCTAAATATATATCACGGATTTTTCGCTGGTTCGCGGCTTTCTGCGGACAATGGGTCTTTTAATTTATGTACATGCTTCCTCAGTTTGTTTACCCAGTTGATTTCATACAAGGGACACTATTGGCGGATGGCTTAGAAGCTACCCAATCAGAGCATGTATTACGTATTAAATAAAACTCCTCAATGATATACGATGTGCTTCCCGCACAGTGCTTGATTGTTTGCTTTTCTCTCTCTCTCACCCTCTCTGACATTCTCTGCGCCTGACGGAGGGGGTGTGAGCAGAGAGGCTGTTTGCTTAGAAGATACGGACGCTCCTCTAAAAAATGCCGCTTTATCGCGGTGCTTTGGTATATTTAAAAACCCAAAAGCACGTATTGATTTTTTGATTGTTTGCTTTTCTTAGCGAGCGCTCTCTCTCTGACATTCTCTGCTCCTGACGGCACTCCTTTAAAGAGAAGATATGTTTGCATTCTTTTAATTGTGAGAAAGAACTGTCATCTCTGTCTTGTAATGGAGCACAGTTTAAACTTTTGACTAAAGGGTGTTATTTCATGTCTAGAGGGCTCTAATAATATTAACAGTGTGGGAGAGTTTATAAGGGCTTAAAATATATAAAAAAAGCCATACACACATATGGTTTCTACTTCGCGGATTTTCACCTATCATGGGGGTTCTGGAACGCAACCCCCGCGATCGAGGAGGGATTACTGTATATATATATATATATATATATATATATATATATATTGTCAGGGATGTCAGGAGCGACGACCCGGCCGGGATGCCATGAAGGACTGGAAGAGGGCGTGCGCCCACCTGGGATCACGTGGGGGCCGCCACCCTGGTTGCTTTGGGAGCCACGGGATGAGGGCTTGGAAGCCCAACCCCGTAGGGGCCTGTGGTCACTGCCAGGGGGTGCCCCGATGCCTTGGGAGCCCTGGACCTCAGCACTTTCACCACACCAGGAAGTGCTGGGGGGAAGAGAAGCAGGGAAACCCGGAGTGCTTCCAGGAGTACTGCTGGCACTTCCGCCACACTGGGGCGTGTCGGCGGGTGATTGCCGGGGAGCACCTGGAGCACATCCGGGTGTGGATAAAAAGGGGCCGCCTCCCTTCATTCGAGGCTGGAGTCGGGTGGAAGCAGAATGAAGCATAAGAAGAAAGTGTGGAGGCGGCCCGAAGAAAAAAGCATTGTGTGGCCAGGACTTTGTGGGGTATGTGTGCACTTTAATAACTTGTATATATTGTAAATAAACGTGTGGTGGTGGAAAAACAACATGTCTGCCTGTCTGTGCCCGGGTAACGTTCACAATATATATATACAGTGGTGTGAAAAACTATTTGCCCCCTTCCTGATTTCTTATTCTTTTGCATGTTTGTCACACAAAATGTTTCTGATCATCAAACACATTTAACCATTAGTCAAATATAACACAAGTAAACACAAAATGCAGTTTTTAAATGATGGTTTTTATTATTTAGGGAGAAAAAAATCCAAACCTACATGGCCCTGTGTGAAAAAGTAATTGCCCCCTTGTTAAAAAATAACCTAACTGTGGTGTATCACACCTAAATTTCAATTTCCTGATTACTGCCACACCTGTTTCAATCAAGAAATCACTTAAATAGGAGCTGCCTGACACAAAATACACCATTGATATTGATAAATAAAGCACTGAAATTGCACCTGCTACTTTTACTACAGATGAGGTTGTATAGGACATTGCCTCTCAAAATCATATTATAATGGAAGAACCGCACATTTATGGTAATATATTGGTAAGAACCTAGATTGCACTATATTTCAATGCAATAAAGGCACTGATTCCATGTTTATTGACTCTTGTTGACTTGGGCACGGGCACAGATAATACCCAACAAGTTATACTGACTTACTGAGGGGGCTCAATGCAGGGTGATTTGATTACTTTAGCGTTTCTTTTCTTTTGTGCCTAAGTGTGCATGTCCTGTACATGCCTTGGTATTTACTGTATATTGCTTATATACACACTGGATGTGTTGCCTGCTTTGATTAGCCTGTATTCTGGTGTTGACTGTGTGATTAATACAGTCTGCAGCATTTGATTAATATTTTACTAATATAGCTTTATGTTAAGCCTGCAGCATGGTGTGTCAAACCTATTGTCTACAATAATACTGACTCAAGATTTTGAAGGTCCTTGAAGCCCTACTGTCTGCCACACTACTTGAAAATTTATTCTATATGTCTGTGGGTCTTTATGAGATAAAAAAAAAAAAAACAGTTTTGTGTGAAACATTTATGTGTAACTTTTCCTTAACAGTTTTCTACACGTCTCTGTGTTCATATACTGGAATGTAGGATACCTGCTCACAGCGCCACAGGCCTCTTTTTATGACTATCTGATTTATTTGTATGTCATTGTTTAATCCTAATTCTTTTCAAATCCATGTTTGATTAATATAGTTCTGGGAAACAAAACCAAGAATCATTTGATTTATATTGGAAATTCATACTGACTATCCCACAGAAATCCAAACACGTACCTTACAGCATGATGCCTTAATATTTGTTCATTAAGCAAAAAACAATAACAGGAATAACAGTAATTTTAGGATGATTAGTCAGCAATCTGCAAGAAACATTTCAGATCTCATATCATTCGCTGGCAACTTCCGAGTCCAGAAGTGGGCCACCAAGGACAGAAGATTGGGCAGCATTAGGTGCAGACAGAAGACACCCAATAGATAGCAAAAGTAAAGCAGAGCTGCCAAAAAGTACTTAGAGGTGACATCTCAGGGTAGCATTTGGTGGTCCAGAGTGCCTGCTTTGAAAAAAATGATGACAGGAATCTATAGCTCACCAGTAGAAAATTCATGTCATCCCCCTCGTAATAGTGGAGATTGGACCCCCACTACAAAAAAAACAAAAAAGGCATTTGTTTAAACCTGCTCGCCTCTCCTCTAAAATCAAACAGTTCATATAAATAGTTTTTCATTGTCCATGGCCAATTTGTTGCAAAACTGCTAAAACTGCTATAATATTAACAAAATAATAACGAAATATTTTGCGCCTTCAATGTTTTTACTTACATATTCTTGTATCAGATACTCTAAATTGTTATTTCTACCTCAGCACATTATTAATAATATCAGAACTCAGGGATACATGCAATTTTGGATTCATCACATGACATTGTGGTCTTGAAATCACAGGCCTTCATGGGGACGTACCAGACCCCAATACTGGATAAAAAACGGGATGGTGTAAATTGGCTGGCACTGCTAGTGTATGTTAAATGGCTCACCAGCTGGAAGGAAGGAAGGCCAGACATTGAACATGAGACAAAGGTGCACAGCTCTAAAACTTTAAGTCCTGTGTCACTTTAATTTCTCCATATTAGGGCCAGGCATCTGTTATACTTAAGACTCTCAGAGCCATTCTAGTATGAATCAAAATGGCATTGAGAGGCCTGTATATTTTATGTCCTATGTGCAGATCATAAGAAAACATCCATCATCCAACCCGCTGTATCCTAACTACAGGGTTCATGGGGGTCTGCTGGAGCCAATCTCAGCCAATACACGGCGCAAGGCAGGAAACAAACCCCGGGCAGGGCGCCAGCCCACCGCAGCACAAGAAAACAACTATACTCTATTATGGTTTGCTTACAGACTTTGCAAATTCTAGTACAGTACATTAAGGCTCAAAATTTAGGCTTGTCATTATTTTAAGGTGGATCACTATATAAGATAGCAGACCTAGCAGCATGCATCTAAGGCTGAATCAAACGTCAATAATTAATATAAGTCATGGGCAAGAAACAAAAGCTAATTTTAGGAATTGTAGTACCTTATTTTTGTTTACAATTTTGACTTGATGATTTGGTTTTGGCTCGAAGCTCTAATGGTTATTTTGATTCTGATCTGTTCAGGAATTATCCACCCTCTGGTACTTTTTTGCATTATTAAAATGATCATGAACTTGAACTACTATTCTGTCACTAGTCTATAGGTGGCACGCAAGTAAGAAGCACTATTCCTTTATGCAAATGACAATAAACATTGAACTTGCCTTTGCAAATTTTACAGCATACCTTTCTTCACATGACCATGTTGTCTCTGGTGCAGGCAAGACTCAGTAATGGGTTGCCCAGCCTGGAGGGTGTTGACATGAGAAAAGGGTGGCACAAAGAAGGGATGGGGCTTGGCTATGCCCAGATAAATAGAAAGAATTGCAGCCTGGGAGGAGCACAGAAAATTCCCCCAAGACACAAACGAGCAGGAAATCCAACAACAGCTAGGAATGCCTGGCCTTCTGAATGTGAGAAAGAGGCTTAGGGAGGTTAACAGGAGGACAACATGCTTTCTGGCCAATAGAGGAAAACACCTGGCTCTGAGACATGAAAAACAGAGCTATAATGTCTTTTGAAAAGTGAACACTAGCAGGATGACAGTTATTTTTCCCCAAACTGGCAACACACGACCCCAGTAAAGAAGAAATGACTGTACTATCTTCTTAGGATGTGCAGCATGGAGTCTGCCAAAGCTCTGTTTTTTATGGGTGATGAAAACCATGGAAGGTCTCAAAAACTTTAAAGATACTTCCCGATTTAAAATGGTAACTTCAGGCATAGCCAGAAGGGATGGGGTTTAAAGATACCTCAGAACCAAACTCAGAGTTTGTCCTGTGGCGGTTGATAAGGCCAGCAGTACAGACATACAGTATGTCAGTTGAAAGGAGTGTTTTGAAAACTACCTCAGTATGACGTCCTTCCCACTGGGCAGGCAGGATTCTTAACATGTGAAATCAGAGTCAGAGTGGCAGGTGTTTTGTTTTTCTGTTTAACTTCTAGCCTCCCTTTGTTTACCCAAGCCCCCTGTCTGCTTTATTTATTTAGTAAAAAAAACTATTTTTGTGTATTTTCGCCTCTTTGGCACCATCCTGGGCCAGAAACAAGTGCACATTACAGTTACAGCTGGTTCTCACCACTAAATTGATCAGGTATGAGTGATTGTGGCTGAGGATATGGGTATGTCATACAATAGCCTGGAGAACCATCCAGGGATGCTGTCAGTCTTGTGTTAGATTCTGCTGTGTTAGAATGAGTGGGTTCAGAAAATGTTATTGTTGATGAGGTTACTGTTTTTATAATGGCTAAACATGTAATGCTGAAAATGACCAGTTCTCACTGTTAGATTTAATAAGTGAGATGTATGTAAATTCATTAAGCTCCATTCACTACCAAACTAGCCCTCCTAAAATACACTAAGAAACAGATTCCTTAGAAACGTGAACAGCTGGAGATTGTAAAAGTGCTAGAATAAATGAGAAAAACATGTTAAGTATACTTGCATTAACAAATAATGCAAAAATAATAGGCAGAAGTCTTTCAGAAGGCTGGAAAAGATATTCAGTCAAAATGTCTTGAAGCTTTATTGACTCGATCTACATGGAGAAGTGACTCAGTGTATGTGTCATTTATTTTCTGCAGTGATTCACAGACAACTAGTAAGGAAGTTTTCAGAACCATTTCATAAACACTCCAGTATAACCAAGGGATAAGGGATACTGTTGCCATAGACACTACGGACACACAAACAATATGTTTTCTATTTTTAATTTTCTCAAAAAGGACATGCTGAACAGTTCTACTTTGCTTCATTCAAAAGGTTAGTACAACTTTTGTCATGATGCTGAATGAACTACATTTAGTAAACTAGTGGATATTTGTGCCACATATGGAATTGCATTCTGCCACTTGCACTTCAGGTCCACTGGACAAAAAAATCAAACCCTTGGTTTATTATTGAATTGTGGTATAATTCATATACTACAGTTATTACCCCCTCGCTCCTTTTGTTATCCAGACCAGGTCTTTCTGTGTCACATTTCTACACTATCATTAAAAATGCATTTACAAACCACCTCTCACAGTGTTAAGGTTTACATAGAACAACCATGCATCCATTTTCTAAACCTGCTTCTTGCATTGGATGGCAATGGGAAGCCATTGGAGCACTGACCACAAGTTAAGAACCAACAGCGGATGTGATGCCTATCAATTGCATACCCAATTAACCCTTTCACAAAATTTGGAAATAAAGCATAGACTGGGAAACCTCCTTCCTGTTAATCAGTCAGTAATGGATCATGTTTATGTCAGCTCTCTCCTTCCACTTCCAAAAATCTATTTTAATAATAAAAAAGTATTGTTGAAAAGCACTACACACACTACACACTACATTAAAAGTGGACAAAGGCACCTTTCTTAGAGAAATGTTATTAAAATTGTCAATATAGGTTTGTTAAATTTCTTATGCAAGTATGCTGTTTCAATTAACTTATTTTTTATACTTAAAATTTGCTCGCTGTTTAGACAGTTGTCAGTATATTGTAATATAGAATAAGCAAGATAATTCAGCTATGTCCATATAAATAAATCATATTTGATCTATTTTTACCCAGCGACTACTTACCCCCATAGTAATTCAACAGTTTTTGTATATTTCTTATATATTAGTTACTAGGGGTCTTTGCCCCCTATTCCCTTTGATCGCACACTCCCTAATAACCCACCCCGTTTGGCTCTATGTGACAACCACTTTGCATCTCTGCTGTTCATGTTGTGAAGCAGGGGGCTGAACACACCCCAAAGGAGACGCAATCGCTCCTCCAATACCCCATCTTAAATGGTGATACAATGGGAAACATAGGTTTTTTTTTTTACCTCCTCTTTGCTCGATCAGCTGCTGGCTTGATGCTGCTGACATGCCGCATGTCATATCACCTATGTCCATATTCGATCTCATTTCGCTTTAGGCACGGAGCTGGACAGTTTGACATCCGTGGCGGAGCGACAGGTGCTGAGCAGGCTCCTGTCAGTCATGGAGAATCCACTGCATCCACTGAACAGGATCATCTCCAGACAGAGGAGCAGCTTCAGTGACAGACTGCTGTCACCATCCTGCTCCACTGACAGACTGAGGAGATGCAACTCTTCAATTCCACCCGGGGGAGTAAACGTTAACATTATACAAAGTTTTTGTCTGTTTTACCTGCATATTTATCACTCTTTAATTTAATATCGTTCTTTATCAATATGCTGCTGCTGGAGTATGTGAATTTCCCTTTGGGATTAATAAAGTATCTATCTATCTATCTATCTATCTATCTATCTATCTATCTATCTATCTACTTTTCATCAATATTGCATTGAATTTTGATTCCATGTTTGGAATTACATCATGACAACACAACGTATAACTGCCTGTGAGTGAATATCGTTTCTTTTTCTGTACAAGAAATGGATCCGACATAACCACGCAGGACTTTTACAAATCTCTTTGCATAAGTGGGCGTGGTTACATCGCTTGGCACGAAGACTCATCTCGCGGGATGTGAAAGTGTCTCTGAGACAATCACGTCTCATCTCCTTCCAAGATATTTTTTTATAATAGATTAAGCTCTTGCCATGGCATGTACAACCATACAACAGTAGATTGTTTTAAACTTGCAATTTATATTGTTACTCAGAAAAAAAATCACAGTTATGAACAGGTGTCATTGCATAGTCAAATTATAGTGAGAAAGGGCTAGCTGTACCGTTTTCCTACAGTGAAGACTCAAACGTTATCTCTGAGATGAGCATTTACAATTTCAGAAAATGATTTTCGCATCAGAAGGTTACCAAAGTGGTCTCAGATGAAAAGTCCAATTTCTTTTCTGTGCTTCATCAGTCGGAAAGGCTGTAAAAAATTGGGTAAGGCTGTTTTCAGTTTTGAATTTAAACAAAGAGGAACATTATTTTAGATAACAGGAAGATAGTTTATCCATCAGCAATCCCTCATGGAAATAAAAATGCAGAAGTGTGAAAAAGGCTAATGAAGCTAATCTAAATTGGTGAGGCCTAAAGAAAGCCTAAACAGAAATGTTTAATCTACAAACATACACTGACCCTGTCAACAGTTTACTCAAGGTCCTTGGAGCTGTGAATAAATATTTCATATTACTGCTTGAATGATTTAAGCTCTGCAACAAGAGGCATGCTGAGTATATTGGGAGAAGGAGAAAAAGAAGGAGGCCTAAAAGACGGTTTATGGATGTGGTGAGAGAAGACATGCAGGTGATGGGTGTAACAGAACAAGATGCAGAGGACAGAAAGATATGGAAGAAGATGATCCGCTGTGGCGACCCCTAACGGGAGCAGCCGAAAGAAGAAGAAGAAGAACAGGACTTGAACTTATTGCAAGCACGTAACCAATGGGCCTCTTTGTCAAATGATGCTCATTTGGCTTTTCATACTCTGGATTAAATAAAGCAGGTTAAAAATGCTATGTTATGTTATGAAACTGTGCTCTTATAAGGAACATGGGAATCAGTTCTTGAGAAGACACCTCAAACCTACTACACTTGTGTGCTTGATTTATCATATTAAACATGCACAATAACTCTTAATGAGAAAAATGTGCAGCAACTTGCCATTAAACTGCAAAAATAAAGAATCATTCATTTAAATGTTACAGAAAGATGATTAGCTTGAACAGAAACCTAGCTGATAACTTTGGATGAAAGGAATTATCCTAGTAAAGCATCATGCCCTACGTAAGATAAAAGTGCATACCAGAAAATATTGATTTACATGGAATGCATGAAAATCCAATCTTTGTACTTTTTTTCAAAAGTTGTGATAACATGCTACATTTTCAAATCTCTTCAGCACTCAACAGAGCAACAGTAGATGGCATAGAGCTACTCATCTGGTTTATAACTGAGTTACATATGTTTCAAAAAATTCCTTTTTTTTTTTGTAGCTGTCCGTTTTCTAAATATTTCCATTTGCGCTTGTTTTTGGTGTGGTTTAATTTTAGGTGTGTTTTTTTATGATGTGAGCTTTTGAAAAGCTTTCAACTCATTCTTTCCTGCTGTCACGCCTGCAAACGTCTGTCAGCATACTGACCCCGAGACCAACAGACGGGAAAGTAGATCAGAATCCACTAGTCTTGCTCCTTTGGCTAGACCAAAAAAATTTCCAGTGCCTTTGGTTTTTGAAGGATTTCATTTTTTGATTGGTGTTTGGGCTGTTATTGTAATTTTATTGTACTGGGTGTGTAGCAAGGTTGCGTCTGTCATTCTGTGGTGCAATGAAGTTCTGTTGCTGGCCAGAAGCAGGGAGCACATTGTCATTTCACATCATGTTGTTAATATCTCCCTCAGGGCTTAATTATTGTACTGGTGTTGGGGTTTGGTTTTTAACATGTATTATTTAAAGAACTGACTTGATTAAATAAACTGTTACATTTCTGTATGTGATGTCAGCCGATGTCTCTTGTTATGATGATGATGCAATTGGATATGTGCACCAGACTGTAGAACAAAAGAGAAAAAAAATCTGCATTTTTAGTACAATAGTTCTAGATTATGTCATTGGGAGAAAGCAAAAGGGCCTAAGGAGCTTATAAACCAGGAACACTGTTAATAATGAATACTGCTGTACAGTAAGTATGAGTGGGGCTGGTGATGGACTGGCATTTAATCCAAACACATTTTAATGGATGGATAATAACAACTAAGATGGTGCAACTCAAACCACCTACAACTGAACACTAGCAAAACCAAGGAGCTGGGGGTGGATTTTAGGAGGCCCAGGCCCCTCATGGACCCCGTGATCATCAGAGGTGACTGTGTGCAGAGGGTACAGACATATAAATACCTGGGAGTGCAGTTGGATGATAAATTGGACTGGACTGCCAATACTGATGCTCTGTGCAAGAGAGGACAGAGCCAACTATACTTCTTTAGAAGGCAGGCGTCCTTCAACATCTGCAATAAGATGCTGCAGATGTTCTATCAGATGGTTGTGGCAAGTGCCCTCTTCTACGCGGTGGTGTGCTGGGGAGGCAGCATAAAGAAGAGGGACACCTCACACCTGGACAAACTGGTGAGGAAGGCAGGCTCTATTGTAGGAATAAAGCTGGACAGTTTAACATTCATGGCAGAGCGATGGGCGCTGAGCAGGCTCTTGTCAATCATGGAGAATCCACTGAACAGGATCATCTCCAGACAGAGGAGCAGCTTCAGTGACAGAATGCTGTCACCGTCCTGCTCCACTGACAGACTGAGGAGATCATTTCTTTCCCACACTATGCGACTCCTCAATTCCACCCGGGGTGGGAGAGTGGGGGAGAGTAAATGTTAACATTATTCAAAGTTATCGTCTGTTTTTACCTCCATTTTTATCACTCTTTAATTTAATATTGTTTTTTATCAGTATACTGCTGCTGGAATATGTGAATTTCCCCTTGGGATTAATAAAGCATCTATCTATCTATCTATCTATCTATGAAGTCTCAACATCAATGCAGATAGATTCAGGCTATGTGAATGGGACTTCAACTGAACTCAATTGTTATAAAATACACTATCCTTTTAAAAACTTAAAGCAATTATTATTTTCAACATTTGTTATTATCACAAACCTCAGAAAATAAGCAAACTGTGACTCCATTGAGGCCCATTTGTAGGTGGGGGCTGAGACAGAGAGAGATAGAGAGCACAGCCGGCCTCACAAAAAAACACTCCGCTCATAGTGTTTCGAAGCAGTCTTTGCATGGCTGAGACAAGGAGTTCTCCTACTAGTTCATACAGTAAAGAGACCACTTCTAAACCAGACACTGTGCATTAGTGGCTGACCACTGGCAGTTCACCACAGTGCAAATTTGAAAGCTGAGCTGCTTTGTGATGGGAGCCAACAGCAATACACCACTGTTAACAGGAATTTTGTGATCTCTGTTCTCCATAAACAGATAAAAATACAGTACATGATTTTAGGGTGGAGTGTTCCTTTAAGGAGCTTCTGTAAGACCTGTTAGACACTCAAACAAAACTGAATTTCATTTTGGAAGTACTTCTGGTTTACAGTTTTTGTTTGGTTAAGACTTACAACTTTTGATTAGAGTTTTGGTTTTTGCAGCAAATTTTGCTTTAACTATGACTACTGTGTGCTTTACCCCTAAAATAAAGAGATTTGTTCATCTTTCCCATTCTTAATATTAATTTTCAATCCACCTTCATCATAATAAACTGAAGGCTCAGACACATGCACCTGAAAAGAGTTCTAGCCTTGAGTTCATGGAACAAAAAAAATGTCTGACATGGACCTTGGAATGTATGTCATCACTATACAGTCCATGTAGTGCAGGGCTCTTCAATTACACACATGTATTTGGGCCAGATTTCTGTACCAAGAAAATTAGCTGGGCCAGACATTTTCAGCTGCCGATAAGCAACAGGTGATAACACATTTTAAATCAACATAAATGAATGTGTTGAAAAACAAGTAATGTTTATTCATTGTTTCCCTTTTAAATGTGGTCATAGCTGACAAAGGTACTTCAAAAAGTGCATAAACAATAACAAATGTATGACTGAACAGAATCTGAGGTAGCATCAATACTTTTTTCAACTTTTGAAATAAAAAAATAACAACATTTTGGTAAAATATAAGAAGTAAATTTAATTTCTTCAATAATGTGCACAAAGCACCTCCACAATACTCAATAATCATACAATAATCTGCAATAAATCAATACAATAAATCCTCCTCTCTACCCAGCAGCTCTGTCACACTCCCTCCCAACTCCGGCTCAGTCTGCTGGGTTTGCCACAGTCCTTTATATAGTTCGTTAACCAGAAGTGCTTCTGTCCTTCAGTCCATGATTCCATACCACTTCTGGGTCAGATGAAAACTTATTCTCTTCAGCCTGGAAGTATTTAATTTGTTCCGTCCCCGTGACTAGGGAGTACTTCTGGGCTATAAAAGAAACATTCGTGGCTCTGTGCAGCGTCCCCTGGCGGCCCCCACGGTATCCAGCAGGGCTGTGAAGTCGAACTCCATTGTCCATGATGCCCTGCAGGAATTCGGGGCACTTCCATGTTGCAGGGAGGACTCCATCTAGCGGCCTGGGAGTGCTGGCCAGGATAGACTGCCAGCCATCCCTCACAACATATACTGTATTGCATTTGGATCAAGTTTCAGGCACTGTGAAGGTATACAGAGGCTGAGAGTTCTAGCACGATATGTTTTGTTTGTTTGGTAAAAAACATAAAATTTAAAATTTGAAATTGACTAATTGTTAAGTATAATAATAATTATTTAAAATTTTTTTAGAGCTTTACTCACTACTCAAATAAGTAACCAACTTCAGCCTCGTTGAGGACCCAGGACGCTAACCCATGATCTCTTTATTACCACGTGCGTAGGAGTACTGTACTGCTATAAGCTTGGCAGTTTAAAATTACACACAGAAATTCAAAAATTGAAGAATATTAATTGTAGGTTAATAATGAGCTCTACATTCTACAAAAAGTGAATTTGATTGAGTTTTAAAGAAAATTCCAAGCTTTTTGCATGTTTTCATTAAATGCAGTCTTTCTTATGCATTCTTTGCTTTGAGTGTCAGTGGCTGATCGCTGTCCTCATAACAACCATATATCCACAGGATCGAAGCATGCGAGTAGAAGGCCAACCAATCGTATGAAGAGAAGTACGCAGACAGCGCTTGACAGTAATGAGGGTCTCATCAGAGTAACAATTAGATTAATTTGTGAAAACTCACATTCACAAACTCACTTGATGAAATTGGAGTATAACTAAGACTCAGTACACAATTGATTATAGAATCATTCAATATGTAGTTGATGCCATGACCAGCTGTTGTTGCCATGGTTCATTAACATCATAAAAAAAAATCACTGTATCATAGACTACTTCTACCACTTCTAGGCACACAATGACATACTGTATTTTGGGATGAATGTTGATCAGCTACATGGAGTGTTGCATTCATGTGCTATATTACCATAGGAATTTATGTAGGAATTTCTGAAGGCTTGTGAAATGTTTTTTCAGTTTTTCTCAGTTTCTGGCAGGAGCATGAGCTTCTGGGCCACATGTAGACCACAGGCCACCTTTTGAATAGGCCGGGTGTAGTGAGTCTAGATTTCAAATAAAACTTCAAAAAAATGCATGTATGGTGGTAAAATAGAGTCCAGGGTTGAGTGAAAAAGAAAAAGGAGGCGAGCAGAGAAATGCATTGGAGTACATGATGGGGGGCAAGTAGGTGTGACACCTCACCATTCAAAATTAGAGTAAGGTTTTGTTTGTTGTTTTACTTTAGTAATTTTTTTCTCCCTGCCTGTGTCGGTCCCTCACAGTTGTTTATTTTGTTCCCAAGGATGCCATTTTAGCCTCTTTGTAGTACTGGACTGAGACGAGGAAGAAAATCATAATGCCTTCTTTATAGGTTTATATTTATGAGTAGTACAATTAGAATGCACATATGTATACATTTAAGTTGATTTGGTATAAATACACTATATGGCCAAAAGTTTGTAGACACCCCTCCAGATACTGAGTTCACATGTTTCTGCCACACCTTTTGCTAACAGATGCATAAAAATTAAGCACACAACAATGCAACCTCCATTGACACACATCAGCAGTAGAAGTGGTCGTACTGAAGAGCTCAGTGACTTTCAATGTCGGGAGTTTCATAAAATGGGTTTCCATAGGCAAGCAGCTGAACACATGCCTAAGCACTATGTGCAATGCCAAGGGTCAACTTGAGTGGTGTCAAGCATGCCAGCATTTAATTCTGCAGCAGTGGAACATGTTCTATGGAGGGATGAATCAAACATCAAATCTGAGAATACTACCTTCTGGACTGTGTAGTGTCTAATGTAACTCTTAGTTGAGGAGATAATGGTCTAGGGTTGTTTTTGAGGGTTTTGTCTATGTCATTTGGTTCTAGTGAAGGGTTAATACTACAGCATACATAGACATTTTAGATAATCGTGTACTTTAAATTTTGTGGTAACAGTTTATGGAAGACCCTTTTCTGTTTGGACGGAGTGGTGGCTCTGAGGCTAGGGATCTGCCCTGGAAATCTGAAGGTTGCCGGTTCAAATCCCGTAAATGCCAAAAGTGACTCCACTTCATGCAAACCTAACCTTAACCAATGCAAATTGGCTTCTGCATCTTTTATACTAGGGTGTTGTACCGTGTTAGCCATTATGAATGTAGAGAAAAGCCAAGCAAAATGACACCTTTTATTGGCTAACTAAAAAGATTACAATATGCAAGCTTTCGAGGCAACTCAGGCCCCTTCTTCAGGCAAGATTACATTGCCTGAAGAAGGGGCCTGACTTGTCTCGAAAGCTTGCATATTGCATCTTTTATGATCATCGGTATTTTTGCAACTGACTGTAAAAAGGCATACTTTTTAAAAAATAATAATTCATTCTTTACATTTTTATTGCGCTTTTCTCACTATTGAAAGCGCTCATATTTTTTTATTTAAATCATTTTGCTAAAAATTCTGTAACAGACCTGCAACCCTGAACTGAATTCGGATAGAAAATGAATGGATGGAAACTATGTTCCCAAAAACAGATGTCCAAACCAAAGATCCTACCATATTATCAAGTTTTGGGAATTTGGATTTTATTCTAATTTAATTGCAATTCACAATGAGGTTCTGGTCTGCTGTGTTCTTTTCAAAAGCTTGAAAGCTTCAATCCTCATTTTAGCCTTAAGATTGTTACAAAAGTAATGGGGTAATTAAAATTTTCAACGCACACAAACATTCACTTCTCAAGAAGTTTATCACCATGAATGTAAACTGGCGTTACTGCCTTTGATTTAACAATTAGGTGTAAAACTACTGGCTACTGTGTCTGATGCAACAAAGTAGCTGAAGTACTCTGATTTAAGAAAAGTGTGAAGCAGCTGTTGTGTTTTTATGTTCATTGATGTGACAAGTGACCACATACTACTTCCATACTCCTAATGCTTCTACTGCTTTGTAAGCCATCTGAAAATAGATTTGTATGATTTTTCTCCTAAATGAATGTAAAATATTAATTTTTAAAATCACAAATTAAATTAACATTTACCTACGCCATTTGTACACAAATTGTCACTTCAGTGGCCATTTTTTAAGGCTGTTACTCAAAACCTTAGCGTGGTCCTTTGTTTACCACAAAGCAGAAATACAAAGTGCTTTGGAAATCTGTAAATACACACATAGCTGCAAACGTGTACAGATACTATATATATTATATACAGATATATTCTTCTTTAATTCTAACAGTGTTCTTTCCTTTTTGGATCCTTATGGCGTCTGGCTCTACTATTACACTTACATAACAATTACTATTTTTATCATCATCATCATTTAATCTCACTCTAAAATCTGCTGTTATTTCCGTTAAAAAAACATTAACATTTTGGATTGAGTGAGCTTGCGTGTGCCCCCTTTTTCACCTTACCTGCAACTTCGTAGCACCTAAATGTCAATTTTAAACACGTTTGCTGACAGAGCCATCATAGGAACGCCTTTGAAATTCTACGTTTTGGTATTGCTTTTTTTCTTACTCTTTCCAAACAGGTAATGGCTCACAGCCGTAAAAGCAGAGCCTACCTCGGAAAAAAGCTGAAGCGAACGCCTTTGAACTGCAGAATGGCTCCGTCAATGGAATGCGCTCTTTTGACAGAGGACCGAGTTTATAATGGTTTAATTACAGACCGCGATCGTCGGGAAAATGTCATCCACTTCCCCTTTAATTTCTCTGCGTATCTTAAAGGTCACTGTATAGAACGTGTCTTTTTCACACCACGCTAGTAGAAAATGATAACAAGAGATTGTATTTTTTTTTCCAGCAAAGACTTAAAAGCATTCGTGATTACTGAAAACATCATGGCGTGCGAACGTGCGTGTGAATGTAAAAAAAGGATCCATCCGTTCGTTATCTATCCCGTTAATCCTGTGAAGAGCAACGGAGAAAATTGGACATGAGACGGAAACAAACCCTGGACGCATCGCCTGTACATCACGGCGGCGCAGTCACTGCAGAGACGCCACTCGTTCACGTAGCAATACGAGCAATAATGATGTATGGTTTAGAAATAGATGGAGTCGGTCATGATTTGTAATAAAAACGAAAAAGTATTCTAAACAGTGTTTGTAGATATACAGCCACACGATAAAATATCGTCATTTAAAATACACACGCCTGTCAAATATAGATATTCCCCCTTCATGCACTATGCACATATGCAAAATATTAGTAATACCGTAGCGTAGACTGTAATCGAGTCGGGCTTGAGTTGCCTCGAAAGCTTTGTAATCTTTTTAGTTAGCCAATAAAAGGTGTCATTTTGCTTTACTTTTCAGTACATTCATAGTGGCTAACACGGTGCAACACCCTAGTACTACGTTAACAATGTAACATTAACCAGCTTTGTCCAAACCTGTGTCACTGGTTTTATATACAAGTAACACACATACTCAAATGTGGATGCGGTTGGAGAACTGAAAATTATTTAACAAAAATACATAAGTAGGCCTAAGACTGTTCCAAAACTGAATGAACTATTTCAACACAATCCAGATCAAAATCACACTCCCAGTGAGCTGTCATAACAAATATATTAGAATCGGCCTAAAAGTGCGTTCATCCTTCCAATTTCTTAAACCGTTTATTCAACTCAAGGTTGTGAGGAGAGGAGGTTTCTCTCGTCTCATCTGGTACAAGGCAGTAACCATCCCCGAAGAGATCACTTGTTCATCGCAATGCATTATTTACTCAAATTTATTTAGATAGCGCTATACTGTATTATATAATGAAAAACTGATAACGCCAAATCAACGCGTATCACTGTTTAATTAACGCTATGTATGTAAACTCAAATGTATATTTCTTAGTTTTATTCTAGTGTACATGTGACACCAGTAAGACGCTTCCAGGAAACGGTGAAGTGTGTGCTTTTAGAACACCGTGTTCTGTCAAACAATGCAACCTAGCGAAACGTGCTTCTGCGCATGCGCAACATACATTTATTCTAAACTGTCAATAAATGTTTCTTAAAAAAAAAAAAAAGTTAATTTAAACAGACCCTGTAAAAAAATATTATTTGACGTTAAACCAATTAGGAGCAAACGTATCCAATGCCGCAATAAAATGGCTTTCCCGTTTAAAAGTGTTCTTTTAGTTCAGCATTGTTTTGATTGTACGCTGAACATGATTGGTATGTTCAACCTTACAAAAATTTTCGGCTGATAGTAATACCATTAAAAGGTTTTTGTTCATCTCGACGTTTTCACTTTTAAACGTGTAAAAATCTGCATGTGTTGCTTATTTCTACAAGGTAGCACAAATCGACAGAACACACCTGTCCTAAACATTGGGAGACAAAGTTTATATCCTAGCGTACTGACAGATAAGAGTTCCTGTATGTCACCTTTAATTAGTCTTATATGTTATATTATTGCAGCTAAAAACTGGGTGCGGGATTTCCTGCAAAGTAAAGACATGGACACTCAGCGGTGCCGTCAGTTTCAAACTGCTTCTCTTACCAGTAATTTAGCTCCCGAATGCCCACCCACAAGTGTTCACATCAATTCAAATCCCATGTGTCCCCGAGCCCCAACCCCCGCCCCCCCCAATCCAGCCTCTCCCAGCTTAAACAGGGCCATCTAACTCCTTTCTTATTTCATCCTGAAAGTACAGACAAGACTTTTTTTTTTAACTTTGCACCTACCCTGCCTCTTCCATTCTGTGTGCGCAAACGGGCGCAGATGACTGACTGACAAGCACGACTCCAGAATCCAGAAACTGGTTGCTACTTACTGGATTGTGCAGCGTTAAAGTTTACACACAAATGGATTCGGTCAGTTTTGAAGAAACCGATAACCACGTTGTTTTCTGCATTTTATTATAAATTAAGAATTGTTCCTTATGTCTTCAACACTGCTTGAATGAAGGAGCCAGCGCTTCCTGACGCTATATACAATACAGTACACATCGAGGAGAACTCTACCACAGGATCTACAAATACAAGCCGACTCCGAGGAAGAAGGAGACTGCAGGAAAGAAACAAAAAGCGAAAAAAAGAAAGACACCCCTTCCTTTATTTGTAATGGATGCAATACATTTAATATTTAATTGGTACAAGAGTATTACGGATACCCCAGATCGATTGAACAACCACAGTGCTTTAGAAAGGGCAAGTCTAAGAGGGCTTTAAATCATTGATATTTCCCTTACCATTCTTACCGGGATTGAGGATATTCATCTTAATCTTTTCACCACAGAAAATCGGGTAGTTCAGAGTGACGAGACGGGAGTTATGCCCTCATTAAGACAGCAATACTTTTACATGTAAGGGCTTATAAAACAAGAGGCAAAACGCAAAGCCTTACGCCCAAGTAAGCCACTATCTCATCCATTTTAACTTGATTTCTCTCTTGTTCTACAGATCATTCCATTTCCTACTGCTGTGCTGTAACTCGCAGGTATATTTCATAATTTAACTTTTTTTTTGGACTGGTGATTGCAAACAATCGTAAACAAAGTAAAAAAAATATATATATAATTAGCTAATAGTTTCAGGTTTATATTCTGAAATATGCATCGCCGAAGAAGCAGGTAGCGACTTTTGACTGAGAGAACAACCTAAACACCTGTTAATGGGGGCGGGGGTCATCTGTGAGTATGTGTGTGTTGTTGAGTGTATACTTCATAAGCTGTATTTTATTGAAAGATATTCTGCATAAATCACACACACACGCACATTATATGCCCAATGTATAGGTACTACTATATATATATAAATTGAGCGCTTTAACTGGAGGTGCAGTACCACATTATTGTACATTTCTTAACTTGTTTCTTCCTCTCTAACTATATGTTGCTGGCAGCATCAGGTGCAAATAAGAACCATTCTTGGATGGGATGTCATTACAAGAAATGAGACACAAACTAATACAGTTAAGAGTCATATTTTTGGGATGTTCCAACCAATTAGTAATCTGAGGAAACCCAAACATTTAATTTGTATACATTTTTTATACAGAATAAACTCCTCTCCACTTTAGCCTTCATTAGATTCAATGGGTGTGATAATGGATGGGAGATTTTTTATTTGGTTTGCCCAATAATACAAATAGCTGTGCAGGAGGTTTATTGAATACATAGACATTGTCCTAACACACTGACATCCCTTATTTCAAGATGTCATGTATTACAGAAAACAGCAGATCTATGGTAAACCTGTCAGTTTAACAAAGATAGTGACAGATCTTCCTTATAAGATTTCCTTTCTGAAACTTAATGGTAGTTGAGTTTGAACACTTCGAACCAACTTATTTTAAGACCACCTGAAACCCTTTGATGGATGCAACATAACAGTAAAAACCAAAGCAAAACTGAAAAAAACAGTACATTTCATATGACCTTTGTTTATCTAATATTGTTCTTGTAGTCTGTCTATATTCTAAGATTTTTCACGTAAGAACAACAGAATGTTTGAGATAAGGTAGTGGTATTATTCATGCAACAGGAGTGTGGCAATGTGTTGCATGTTGATTAGCACTTGCAAATTACAATTTCACTGTACTTTGTGCATGTGACAATAATGACTCCATAAACCTAAAAGCATCAGTAATATTAGATAGGAGTTCGATTAAAGATGAGGAGAACTGGTCGATTAAGTTTTATAAGACATTAAAGTTAATTATCAGTTTTGGTCTGATTGAAATTAGTAGATGAAGTTTTCACATTTTGTCATTTTGATTAAATATACACATTCATCCATATATACATCTTTTTTCTGACTCCCTGAAAGCACTGTAGTATCATATGGAGTAGAAGCCTATTTCAGATATTTCAATCCATCCATCCATTTTTTATCAGAAGCATCCACAGTGCAATTTCACACTCCATCCATTTTCTGAACCTTTTGTTTGCAGTGCAAGTTTTTGATGTTTGTTACTATTATTCTCCATCTATCCATCCATTTTGTAAACCCACAGTCCACAATGCTAGAGAGCTGAAACCTTTTCCAGCAACAACAGATCAATATATTTAGAAACATACTTGAACATCTTCAACTAACTTGTTTGTGTAGTAATTTGTAGCAAATAGCAGTGTAAATAATGGTATTACTCTCTCTTACTTTCCATAATATAACATTCTGACACTCAATACACCTAAATTCTGCAAAGTATCATCTAAATAATTACAGTAATCACTTGTAGAAGAGTCACTGGGTGCGTCTGTGTGTGTTGAGTTTCTCATTGTACCTACATGAATATGTTTGTGAATGTTAATCTTTAAATAATTGTCGAGTGGAGAGTGTACTCATATGCATGCATATGGTTTTAATAAATGCACTATTCTAGAGACATCATTCTTTACTGTTTGTTATCAGATATTAATATCTTGTCCCCACAGCCCTAACCATATAAGCAGGCACTAAAAACGGATGAACAGGTCAATGTTAGTTTGTTGTGTATTTACAATACTTTCTCTAAATGTACAATACAAAGACAGGACTTCAGAATTTCCAAAAACATCTTTGCAGACTGTTTATATGGGAATCTACTGGAGCTGTATTATGTAGAAACACATCTTGTTTTTAAAGCTTATATTGATTGCAGAAAAGCATCTCTTGAATTTTACTTGCTTCACAATCCTTAAAGCACAAGTGTATAGGGGTACGTTAAGCATGCTTATCACTACAAATTTATGGTGATCTTCAGTAAATGGACACTGTATCGGAACCGTACACATTTCTATTTCATTTTCTATGCTGGTATTTGTTCTGTTTTTACGTGCTTACCTGCTACTGATAATTCTACACTGGTTGACATGCCCAATAATTAACACAGATTAATTGCTGCCAGCTTTTGATTCGACTGAAAAACAGGAGAATCAAAGTTACTGATTTCATTTCAAAGCTTCTCAAGCCAAATCACCAAACCAGATTCTTTATCATGAGATGAGAGTTCATTTCAAGCACTCTCCCAAACCTTACAACATAGCATATCCAAAAACAATGTGGTTTTATTTTTCCCTTTGCAAAAAAAGGGGGAGAATCACCCATCTCCTAATTTTAACCAGTATGTGAGGGGCCAAGGAGCCATGTCAGATCAACTCAGCCGACGCCAGGTGCGGGTTTACCAGCTCTACAGCCGAACAAGTGGCCGCCATGTGCAGATCCAAGGGAGGAAGGTGACCGCAAACGCAGAGGATGGCAACCGATTTGGTAAGAGTAACAGAAGCTTTCAACCTGAGGATTCATTCTTTGCTGGGAGGGTCAAATGATGCCTACTGCATCTATCAAAAAAAATTTACTAATAGTAATTACAAATAAAACCTGGTATTGAGGTACAGAAATTGTGGGATGCATATGAAAAGTACTTTCATCTATTTGATTCAAAATTATTTGCAACTGTTCAATTAAAATATTTGTTTCAATCAATAAAAACTTGACCAAAAGAAATAAATATAGGCTAATTATTTTTAATTTCAAGATCCAGGTGATTACAATGAGCATATCCTAAATGGTTTTTTTTGTAAACTCTCACAAACACTGACATGCACAGTAACCCATGCCATAGTTGTCTGTAAATATCTATTTTCAGCCTATTTAGTACTTTACTAATCTTTTCTATTTATGTTTGTATTTCCCTTTAATGTTTCCAATTAAGTAACTGAGAAATAAAACTGATACAGGTTTCCCGTCTCTGTAACTAAGATGAAGTTCATTATGCTGTCTTATGTACTCACCCAAAACCATGTTGGATGGTTAGTACACAGAATGCTGATTCTTTGGCTTTTTCAATCATATTTATGATTGAAAAACTTCAGTTCTCTAATTCATTCTAAGGAGTCTTAACATCTTGGCTGTACTGTACATGGGGGAAAGGCTTCCTCTCTCTCTAATTTTGACGTCATCTGAAAACAAATGAAACCAATTGGAATCTAATGCTGTTCTTTTTCTTAATTTGTAATCAGCTGGTATCTTGGCAGGCACCTTAGTAGGTTTACCTGTGCACGCAATGTTTTCATTTGGAGGGAGGTGGGGGGCATTGTCTCTTGCTAATTAGCTGCCACCTAACAAGGTAACTGAGTTATATGCAGGTAAAGGTGAAAAATATGATGCAGTGAACATTTTTTACTCTGTCTGCCTAGCAATTAAAGGATTAGTACTATTTTGTTCATTTCACATCTTGCATAGTTTTGATAATTATAAATAGAGATTTCTGAAGCCAGCTGAAAGTGATCCCTCCATCTGAAAGAAACTCGTTTCCCTTTCAAAAAAAGAAATGTGATCATAACTTAGATGCCTATGAATCACTCAGTCTATCAGTGGTTTTATTTATAGGTGTCACTGGCAACCATATATAAGCAAACCTGCAATATGCAGGGTACATGAAGACACTTTTGAAATAAGAATTTGTGAGAAAAAGAATCAAATATTGCAAACTATAATAAGATTACAAGAAGTGAACAGATCAGTTTTGAAACAGCTGGTAGAGAGGGTTAGGGAGATTGTGTTGTGGCATACAATAGGCAGCATGCAGCTAACAAGGCTAGAGGGTCAGTTTTAGAACTTAAAATCTAGATTCTGGTAAAGAGAAATATACCATTTTAATTCAGACAAGTGTGGACAATTTAAGGACATGTTAGAAACGTGTCCAGAAATACATTGGAATAATTCAGTTTCATCAACTATTGGACTCATGTATCATGGAACAATAAACATTTTGTAAAGATCAGGCAATTTCCTATTCTATTAATGCTTCCAAAATTTTGTACAGTGAAGCTATGTATGTTTCAAGGTGTCAGTTTAATAAACATCTACATCTTTATTTTACCTATGTTAGCAAATATTTCTTATTTTTTGTGTGAAATTCACTTTTAACCAGCTTCAAATATTACCCTCATATCCTTGTTGAAAAACTTATTTTATAGAAGGAATGGTGTCTTACCCTTCTTACTTGAGCCATAATTTGAATAATAATTTGAAATACTTGTATCATGTCTTCAGTTACTCTCTGTTTGTCTAAAGATGGAAAAGATTCCATCAGTTTTTATTCATCACTCATTCTTTGCATTTACTGTATGGTGTATACCTAGTAGCTCTTGCCTGGAATTTCTTTATCACTGCAGACTGTACTTTAGAGGTTGTCTCACAAGTGCCTCTTACACCTTAAGCACATCCATTTTTACGTGTATTCTACACAGCATGCTGTGTATCCCAACATCCCGTTGTCTTTTTAATTGCAACCCTGTAGTTACAGACAGCAACTACAAATCATTTGTTAAAAGGTTTACTTTCAATTCCCAGACATCCATAATGCAATTATATATCATCTACTTGGTACCTTATTCATGTGTTTCATATGTGTATCTAACTTTATAACTTTATTATTAGATTCTATTTTCTACATTCTTATCTAAAGGCAGAGTTTTCCAGGTTCGGATTTTTGCACATTCTGTTGTATTTGTTAAACTATAAAATTAATTATCATCTGCAAATTTAAGAGATTAGCTAGCTACATTTTTATTTAAATGTGCCATGAATGCTGCCTTGAAAAAGTTGTGTTCATTACAACATTTCTTCAATTAATATAATTTTTTTAATCAGTTATTATTGTTATTTGTCACAATGGCATTTTGTTTATTTGTTGTTTTTATCCTTTTATTACCAGTGTTTTCAGGTCACTACCATGCTTTTTTTTTACTTTGATTTTTGCCTGGAAATTCTAGTGTGATGATAGATCGCTGATCTCTGTCACTGCCCCTTTGGCTCTGTTCCCTGGTAACATTAATTATGTAATTGTCACATGAAGCCAAAGGCCTACAAAAGAAACTCGGGCTTTTACCACTGCTCTTGCATTTCACCTGAAAAGCCTTTGCAAAATCTATTTTTTAAAATTCTATGTTAATAGTCAGATTCTAATGTTTAGCATTTTTGGCATTTTGAGCACTGTGTCTTTTCATTTTTTTTATTTCCTCTGCCATTGTTTTTCTTCCCCATCTGTGATAGGGCTTTGCCCTTTTTTAATTTGCTCTTTCAGATTGTAAACATCAAAAACATATAAAATCCACAATCCAAAGAGAAAATGAAAATTCTAAATATAACAACCCAGTTTTTCACATCAGCACACTGTGCCCTTAATCCATGCCTCTTAGATTTCCCCAGTCAAATGGTAGATTCTGTAACATCAAGGTAACTGATACTGTGCAATCCACAAAAATAAACGTTTTGATTGTATTTTGAGTCTTGGTAGATTAATGCTATCCTCTGGCTAAATTCTTGCTAACTACATGTTCTTCTGATTAGCTGAAGGTCTACCTTTTGTAGTTCTTTAATGTATTGTGCCCTTGATGCACATTAAAGCAAATGAACAACCATTACCAAGCCTGGACCAGCCATTTTTTATATTATGCACCAATGTTTATTAGCTTTCAGTCTTTAGAAACTTCGCAGGTAATAAGTAATTTTTGGAAATCACATGTGAAGCACATATAGTTATTAGCATCTTTAGACACTCTTTGGAAATGCTGCTCATGCCTAATAATTTATTTAACTTTATTTTTTTTTTTTAATCAATGGGGCCTTTTTATAACTATAATGAGTAATCTTATAGTATTTTCTTAATATTTCAAGTAGCTGCTGGTATTTTACTGACCTCTCCACAGATGAAAACTTCTTTAAAAAATTAAAAGTAGTTGCATATGTATATACGCTTGTACTATTATTTTACCATTATCTTTTTCACAGAATGTCCAGGGTACATTTTTGAATATTAGTACTGCTGTTCCCTATTTGCTTTTCGGCATTTCTAGTTTCCCTTTTAACTTTTGTTCTGCTATTAAGGATGACAGCCAATTCCAATCCCTGTAATATGTTCTTAAAGTTATACACTGCCTAAAATTCAATTATGGACGCACAATCAACACAACACAACCTGGGGTTTTAGTCAAGTACATATATGATTTTATTTAGTGAAACTAAAAGAGGATATCATGACTAAGGGCTGCTATCCTGTCTATAAGTGTATCCCACCCAACGTAGTTCACAGGTGAATACTACAACAGCTTACTATAGAAACAGACGAACAATCAATGTTGGGAAGGAATGTGAGATGAAAACTCTCTTATGTACTGACATGAGGTTTTGACATGCATTAAGTCTCTAAAGCATCAAGTATTGGAGTCTGAAGATGTCTATGTCTTTCTTAACAGCAAAATTGTTTGTCGAAACGGATACATTTGGCAGCAGAGTGCGTATCAAAGGAGCTGAGACTGGCCATTACCTTTGCATGACCAGAAAAGGCAAACTTGTGGGAAAGGTAAGACTCATTCATACAATCTAGGTAACTTAACAATATTAAGACAAAAGATTTTTTTTTTTTTTTGCATAAACATAACTATCGGGCACCTATTTGATGTACAAAATAGTTAAATATAAAAATATGCATATGTATATTCTGCATATATACAATGTGTAGATATGTATATACAGTAAGAATATATGAACAGCACATATCACATACACCAACACACAGACACAAAAGGTTTCCACATTTTATCCATTAACCAAAAATGTTTAATGCAATTTATTTAAATGAACACCATTTTATTTCTTTAATAGTTCACATTTGTGCCATACCTGAATATTCTAGTTCAATCTTCTAGCATCACTATGCATTTCAGGCTAAAACTGTTCTCTTTAATATGAGTTGATGGTTTTTGACTTCAGAAGGTGTAGTGCTGTATGTGTGTGTGATAGTAAGAGAAAGGTACCCAACTTTACATATATGTTATTTGTAATCAGTTTACCAACATATTTAGAATGTACCGCAAAGTTACAGAATTGAAAAATCTGCATAATATTTTGAATTTGAGCTTTAATTTACAAAACTTATAATAGCTCTGTAGATTTAACCTATTTTATTTGTAGATCGGTGTTCAGTACATTTTTGGTTAGGGATAGGCAATAAGACCTTGAGAAATGTATCTGTTAATTTTGTTACGGTACCCAAGAGTACCTGAGAGATACACATTAACCCAAAAAATTAAATGTTTGTGTTAGATGCAAACTTGTATGCTAGAGTAAATTGCTAAAAGATCATTTATCTCTTGTCTAATAGATAGCTTGTAACACATTTTTGTAAGTTAGTGCTGCCATCAATGATGTCAATCTTTTAAAAACTATTTGGTGCAGAACCAAATCAAAGAGGGCTGTTCTAAGTCTTTCCATGAACACCCCAAGCTTAGCATTACCCCTTTTCCTTACTCACTATTTCAAGCCCATAAATCAGCTTCCATTGAAGCTTTACACGCTTATTAGATAATATCCGTCAGTCAAAGTTCATGATTATGATTAACATCCTCTTTTCATTAGACTTTTTGAAACACTTTATATGTTGAAGTAGAAATTTTATAGTGAAAAACACAGCAATTTAGCAAATATGTATAGCATACTATTGTGATAACATTTAGATTTATTGGTGTGCAATTTTTTTAGTGTCTTTTTGGTATCTTTCTGTTGTTCTTTTCTAAATGCCTTTTAAGAAGCAAGCAGTTATCAATGGCTTAAGAAAGAAGGAAAATATGGGAATTGGTTCTCTTCACTTAAGATAATACTTTATTAATCCCCAAGGGGAAGTTTAGGTTTTCCTATAATGCTGTTTATTAAAACAGTCAAAAACAATAGAAGTTTACTAAATTTGTTAGAAAAGAAAACACACTAGCAGAGAATTTCAAATTTATAGATTTCTTTCAAGGAATATATCTATTAAGTTTGAATGTTGTTTTTTTGTTTTTTTTTTTTGCATAGAGTTTAATTGCTTCCTTTTGTCAGTCTTTCCTACACAATGTATATCCACTAATATTTTATTTTATAAAGCACTGTGCTTTTTAGTAACCAAAGTTTCTATGAAATTCTACTGGACTATCCAATGACTAATGTCTATAAACAGTTGGAGTGTTGAAAATTAAAACTGCATTTTAAAAACTCTAAAGTTGTAAAGGAAGAAGTAGTGAGCATATTTGCCGTTTCAGATAGGGAGGACCTGAGCCAGTAGTAATAATGATAATAATAATTTTTTCCCTTTCAGTTATTTCCTTCCATTAGGTCAAATGAAACATTAGTGAAATTTCAAATTAAAACAATTTTGTTTAGATTCATATTACCATATGGCACAGGATGATTATGTACATGCTGGTGATGGTTACCTGGCTGGTACAGTAGGGGAATCAGATGTGGTGCTGAGGTTTTCAACTTCCACAGAGAGTCTCTCTCTACAAAGTACTATAGCATATACAAACACGGAGACTTGGCTGACAGGCGGTGTCTTTGTAAAAACTTGTCGCAGAAAGGGAATCTTTGATTAACACTCTTTCAGGATAGAGGTTTTGGAATGCTTCGGCCAAAAAAAAAGAGAAGGCATCAGAAAAACTGCCTTAGAGGACGGTCTGTTTAATGATTGCTTAGAGCTATGGAATTAAGGGACAGAACAGGGGAGCCGCAAATAATGATTTGATTTCACTGGCAGTAAAGACACATAGACAATTGAGAAATTAAACTGAGAAATTAAAGGGTGATTGATTGTTTGTTCACTGAAGAAGGATCAGTGTGGAAAAGCTTGAAGGTACAGGGGGGATTTGTTTTGTTTTTTCTCTGTTCCTTGGCTACTTTAAGTTCTCCCTATAATCCTTCTTCTTTTTTTGAATATTTACCTTTTTGATATTTGAGTCTCAGGCATAATGTATATATATTCTGAGTGGTGCCTGAAAGCAGATAGCCCAACCTTTCACAAGGCCCACGATGTCGAATCCTCTAAGATGAAGCCTAACAAAAAACAATGCAGAAATACCGGAGTACATTTATGATAGGCAGAATGCCTTGTGGGAGATTTTTGGATTGGATCTCCTGCAAATTTAGTTTTTTTTTTCAAGCTTAACTGGAGGTTTTTTTGTCCTTCTTGGCCATCTGACCTTACCATCGGACTGTCATTTAGAAACCTGAAAAAACAATTTTATATATTAGGACTCTACTTCTCTTAATTATATGTGTTCTAATGTAATGTGCATTATTTATTTATCTTTTGTACACTATTTAGACATTGTTGTTCTTATTTAAATTTTGTTTTTCTTTGCATGCAACTACTTCCTTAACATCTTGTAAATTGCTTTGAGCTACATCCCTTACATGAAAATGTGCAACAGAAATAAATGTTGTTTTTGTAAGATTAGTAAGCCTGTTTCCACTTCTTTAAATATTACATTTCTAACAATTTTTTGTTTAATTAAAAGCAGTCATTTTATTTATAAATGTAAGACTCTGAAACTACAAATTCTATGAGTTGTTTAGTGGAAGTGATACATGCTTTAGAAAAAGAAACATGTAACTAAGAAATAGTTTGTGTGTATCTACTTAGGGTCATTAGATGAACTAATAATGTAAGTATAATCAGGTACTAAAATAACTGGATATCACTAAAATTACACTGCTCTAAAAAGTAAATCTACTTTCACAACTTAGAAGCAGTTTATTTGCGGAATAACAATTGCGCTCAAGGTAGGGTATCCAATAAAAACCACTGTTTTCAAAATGAAACATTACAGTCGAAATGAAATGTTCAAAATGCTATCTGTAAAACATGTTCTCTAGAGTTTAAGACTGATTATTTTCCATCCATCCATTATCTAGCCCGCTATTATCCTAACTACAGGGTCATGGGGGTCTACTGGTGCCAATCCCAGCCAACACAGGGCACAAGGCAGGAAACAAACCCTAGGCAGGGTGCCAGCCCATCGCAGGGCACACATACACCAACCACAATTTAGGATCTCCAATGCACCTAACCTGCATGTCTTTGGACTGTGGGAGGAAACCCACGCAGACATGGGGAGAACATGCAAACTCGATGCAGGGAGGACCCGGGGAGCGAACCCAGGTCTCCTTACTGTGAGGCAGCAGCGCTAGCCACTGCACCACCGTGCTACACTGATTATTTTGATCAGAGAAAACAAATCCAACTAACACTAGGAGAGTCATGATTTAAGATTGTTCTTCGTGTATATGGACCTGCAGGACTCGTCAGTGTAAAGGCAACTGAGTCATTATAAAATATTTTAGAGGAGAGTCCAGGGCTCACATTCATGAGATATAATTGAGTAAAAAGGGCACACTGCAGCTGAGACAAAATCAACTTCTTTAAAAACATGTCATTTTATATTTTTGAAATGGCCAAGGAAATGTCCAAATCTCAACCCAAAAGAATGGCTGTAGTTAGACCTGAGGCAGACTCCTTATGCAAGAGAGCCAGAAGACTTGGAGTACTTGGAGCAGTTGAAGCAGCTATTGCAGCAAAAGACATTTAAACTTGTTGTGACAGGCTAGTTATTAAATATAGAAAATGTTTAGCTGCCATCATTAATGCTAAAAGATGTGCCACCACAAACTAAATTAAAATATTTAATTATTGTGCCTTGTTTTCTATTTAATTTTCTATTATAATAGATGTATCCATGATTCCAAACAATAAATATATATAACTAGCTGTGTTATTCAGGACATTTTGTAAGACAATAGGCCTAAGGCATAGTGCCTACCTATGATATTTGTAGATTTTTGTTTTTTTTTTTAACCAAAGGCAAATATTATTGACAAGTAATCTGGTGTAGCAGCTAAGACTATGGACCCTGAAGCTATGAGTTCAGTTCCTGCTAATGACATTGTAAGCAAGTCACTCATGACCTACCTGTGCTCCAATTGGAAAAACAAAAGAAATATAATAATTTTATTAAATGTTGGAAGTTAGCTTGGCTAAAGGTGTCAATCAAATAATAAGTACTAGTAATATTAAGTCACCTCAGTTGCTTGCATTTGACTATGCTATAAACAGTTATCCATGAATAAACATCCTCCTGCTATAGATCAATTTCTGCTTTTCCTTTTAACTTGGATGTTGTTGATAGTCATAGCAAAACATATTTTTACAAGAAAGAGATTTCTTTTGAAATTAAACAGGTAATCAGTAGGAATAATGTGAATTTTGAGTATACAGTATATTATTATCATTATTAGATTTTATGATTTTCATTTGTTTACAATGTTTACTCAAGAATTTCTTTTCGTGTTTTTTGTCAATTGTGTATCATTCGCCTTTAAAGTATGGAGATGTGTATCAATAAGCAAAGAAATTTGGACAGCAGGGTGGAATCCCTGTTCTAAGTAAGCAGAAACATGTAAATGTTAAAGATTTCAGATGACAGGGTGGATTGTGTTGAGGGGGTAGTCCCCAGGGTACCCTTACAAGTTTTGTAGATGCGAAATTACAATACATCAAAGTGGAATAGCTTTCAGGAGTACTGTTATGTTTAAACTGATGCTGTCAATCTTGACTTATCTTGGATCTGAGGATATGATTTCTGCCTCTATCCCTCTCTTGTTCCTTCAAGCTAAGCGCCTAGTACCTTCGCTGGAGCTTCAGAGCACACTTGCTAATCACTGAGCTTTGGATCTTCCTTCAGCTTTGCCAAACCATCTCCTTCCATTTCACCATGACTGTACATGTCAAACTAGATAACGTCAAATTTATTCTGTGCAGGACACCGTCCCTTTTTCAGTCATCTGTTCACCATTTTGGTTAGAGCTGCTGCTGTTACAGTGGCCCGTCAATCCTATTTGCTGTATCCTTCACTTGAATAAAACTCCCTCTCAGTTCAGTGCAGCGCATGCATGTTAGCATAATATTAATAAATATTGACAAAATAAATGCCAAAAAAAAAAACATGGATTGGTTAATTTTCTTTTTTCTGTAACATCACTGGGGGATTACACCTAAATATTGATATTTTGAAATGTTATTCCTTAGGAGATACCTACTACCCTGGATGTGTAATCCTGCCAAACTTTAGCTTTTAACTAAACAGGAAATGGTGTTTTAGTTAATAAGTGACTGAATCAGTTTTATATTGTATGTATGCATATATATATACACACACACACACACACACACATATATATATATGGAAAGTATTCACAGCGCATCTCTTTTCCCACATTTTGTTATGTTACAGCCTTATTCCAAAATGGATTGAATTCATTTTTTCCTAAGAATTCTACACACAACACCCCATAATAACGTGAAAAAAGTTTACTTGAGATTTTTGCAAATTTATTAAAAATAAAAAATTGAGAAAGCACATGTACATAAGTATTCACAGCCTTTGCCATGAAGTTCAAAATTGAGTTCAGGTGCATCCTGTTTCCCCTGATCATCCTTCAGATGTTTCTGCTACTTAATTGGAGTCCACCTGTGGTAAATTCAGTTGATTGGACATGATTTGGAAAGGCACACACCTGTCTATAGAAGGTCCCACAGTTGACAGTTCATGTCAGAGCACAAACCAAGCATGAAGTCAAAGGAATTGTCTGTAGACCTCTGAGACAGGATTGTCTCAAGGCACAAATCTGGGGAAGGTTACAGAAAAATGTCTGCTGCTTTGAAGGTTCCAATGAGCACAGTGGCCTCTATCATCCGTAAATGGAAGAAGGTCAAAACCACCAGGACTCTTCCTAGAGCTGGCCGGCCATCTAAACTGAGCGATCGAGGGAGAAGGGCCTTAGTCAGGGAGGTGACCAAGAACCCGATGGTCACTCTGTCAGAGCTCCAGAGAGAGGAGAACCTTCCAGAATGACAACCATCTCTGCAGCAATCCACCAATCAGGTCTGTATGGTAGAGTGGCAAGACGGAAGCCACTCCTTAGTAAAAGGCACATGACAGCCCGCCTGAAGTTTGCCAAAAGGCACCTAAAGGACTCTCAAACCATGAGAAACAAAAGTCTCTAGTCTAATGAGACAAAGGTTTAACTCTTTGGTGCGAATGCCAGTTGTCACATTTGGAGGAAACCAAGCACCGCTCACCACCAGGCCAATACCATCCCTACAGTGAAGCATGGTGGTGGCAGCATCATGCTGTGGGGATGTTTTTCATTGGCACGAACTGGGAGACTAGTCAGGATAAAGGAAAAGATGACTGCAGCAATGTACAGAGACATACTGGATGAAAACCTGCTCAAAAGCGCTCTTGACCTCAGACTGGGGCGACGGTTCATCTTTCAGCAGGACGACGACCCTAAGCACACAGCCAAAATATCAAAGGAGTGGCTTCAGGACAACTCTGTGAATGTCCTTGAGTGGCCCAGCCAGAGCCCAGGCTTGAATCCGATTGAACATCTCTGGAGAGATCTTAAAATGGCTGTGCACCGACGCTTCCCATCCAACCTGATGGAGCTTGAGAGGTGCTGCCAAGAGGAATGGGCGAAACTGGCCAAGGATAAGTGTGCCAAGCTTGTGGCATCATATTCAAAAAGACTTGAGGCTGTAATTGCTGCCAAAGGTGCATCGACAAAGTACTGAACAAAGGCTGTGGATACTTATGTACATGTGATTTCTCAGTTTTTTTATTTTTAATAAATTTGCAAAAACCTCAAGTAAACTTTTTTAACGTTGTCATTATGGGGTGTTGTGTGTAGAATTCTGAGGAAAAAAATTAATTTAATCCATTTTGGAATAAGGCTGTAACTTAACAAAATGTGGGAAAAGTGATGCGCTGTGAATACTTTCCAGATGCACTGTGTATATATAGATAGATAGAGAGAGAGAGAAAGAGATACATTTACATATATATTTGGAGATTTAAAAGTAGAAACTAGATTCAATTAATGAAGCTTTTCATTGTGAAAATGTGCACATTTAGTAACATACGGTATTAGCCTACAAATTGTTAAGACGTATGAAGTTATATATGTATGAAGTAGTTATGGATTATCAAGGACAGAAGTGACACTAGACAGAGCGAAAGCCTTTGAGGATTCTCTGGTATGGAATTCTCTGCAAGAACCAGAGTGGCATGCCTCTTTTCTACTAGTGGCACCAGGGACCAGGACCTAGGTGTGAAATTTCTTAGTACTTCAATTGTTGAACTTGTACTGGCCTTGTAAATCCATAATTTTGCAGTGTGGATGTGTGGTGAATATTTTGTTGCAGCCTTTGTCATCTAACAGAAAACAAACCTGTATTCATAGTATTCATTGCATCATATTTAGGACAATTTGCAGATAAATTGCAAGTACAAACTGACAGCATTCACCTAGTCCTGGAAACTTTGGACCTTAACGATATGTGTGATAAAGAAAGAATATCAGTAAAGTTGGATGTGGAATCCGACACAATATAAAAGTGCTGAGAGAAAAGGGAAAGAAGGTTGTAGTCAAAATAGAAAACAGCAGAAACAAACGGAATTGCTAACAAAGTGTGTTTCAAAATCAGAAACTATTTTCAGAAGTATTACGTTCAAGCTTATTATTATGTTCACATTATATTATATTAAAAAAAAACAGGGAACAAATACAACACTATATATTAATTATAACAAGAGTTGATCGATACATATAAGAAGCATAGAATAAGTTTGCTTGTGTAGTTGTCAGCACAAGTAGTTGCTGACTAGGCTTTTGTCCTCAGCAACAATGTGCAAAAACACAAATCTAGAAATCAAAGACCAAAAATAGACACAAAAATTCATTAAATTAAAAAAAATGAAAAAAGGGCAATACTCACAAAAAAGTGGTAAAGATGGCCTGGACTCCACGAAATACAAGGAAAGTATAGTAGAACATAAATGCTCCTGTAAATATAAAATAATGAATAAAAATAATAGACTTAACAGAAAATACATCATTAGATAAATAATAAATGAAATGAGCAATATTAATATAAATAAAACCAATGAATGAAAAAAAGATATTTAAAAAGGCTGGGTGAAGAACTTTGGCTAAAATGTAACAGGCTGCTTTGGATCAAACAACTCATATTGGGAGATCTCTGGTACTTCATTTTTGTATGGCACAAGTGCTAAGTTGTGTGTGTCTTTGACAACAGTAATAATAAACATAAAAAATGAATAAACTCAGTGGTAGTCTAATGGTAAAAAACATTGGAAATTTGAGGATAAACATTTTGAAATAGGATTATCATCACAGGGGCGGCACGGTGGCACAGTGGTAGCACTGCTGCCTCGCAGTTAGGAGACCCAGGTTCGCTTCCCAGGTTCTCCCTGTGTGGAGTTTGCATGTTCTCCCCGTGTCTGCGTGGGTTTCCTCCCACAGTCCAAAGACGTGCAGGTTAGGTGGATTGGTGATTCTAAATTGGCCCTAGTGTGTGCTTGGTGTGTTTGTGTGTGTCCTGCGGTGGGTTGGCACCCTGCCTGGGATTGGTTCCTGCCTTGTGCCCTGGGATTGGCTCCAGCAGACCCCCGTGACCCTGTGTTCAGATTCAGCGGGTTGGAAAATGGATGGATGGATTATCATCACAAGATCAGCTACATTTCCTTTTCCAGTTTGTTTCTGTGGTTTTCCACCACTATTCGTGCTGACAGGGCCAATTAAATAAGTACCTTTGCAATAAATGTTGCCTTTAGGGCACTGGCTTAGCTTTGGCTTCAAATGTCTCAAAACCAAAGACCATTAATTACTAAGGGGCCATTTCTACTTTAGATTTTCAAGTCAGGATGGGGTCCATTTAAGGAGATAGCTTGTAAGATTCTACTGAACATATGTTTTTACATTTGTTTTGCAATTTTGAATTACTGAATAAGTCTTATCTATATTCATGGAAACATAAACTAATTGCAAAAGTTGGGGAGCAATGTCTCTTCTATTCATTATAGATGTTATTCCCAATTTTTGTTTATATACTGCACACATCTTGTCTTTGAGTAGTCAGGCTAATCATCCCTAAATGTGAATTCAATCAAAATTTATTGGGCAAGCTCATCTGATAAATATGAATTATTATTATTTTGAATGATTAGTTATAATTGTTGAGCTAATTTAACTTCTATACAATATGTAAGCTAGGTAAATTCAGATGTTAATTTTTGCCTTGATTGGTAAATTTTTAAACTTGGTTTATACGGTATTGCTAAAACAAACTTAGTTTACATGCAATTTGTTGTCTGGGATTGGCTCCAGCAGACCCCCGTGACCCTGTGTTCGGATTCAGCGGGTTGGAAAATGGATGGATGGATGGATGGATGTTTAATTAAGATGCACTATGCGTAAGATTAAAATTGTGAGTTTCCTATTACTGTATATGTTATTGCACATGAATAAAGTGTAAAAAATAGTTCAGCAAATGATTGGAGTTACATATGAGGAAAATGTCATTTAGTGCAAAATGGTTTGGATAAGTCTGCTAAGGCACCATCAGTATTGGCAAAGACACAATTTCTGGTGTACTCATTGTCATAATTAAGTGAAGTCTTTTTAAAGACAATAATAATACATTGTATTTATATAGACAAGAAGAGTAAGACTGGCCAAGGATAGAATTAAGTGGGTTAGTAAATTAGGGATTGATTGATAAATTTAAGTGTAAAATAATTTAATATAACACGTGTTTGCAATTTATTCTCGATTTCTCAATGTGATACACTTTCTCCAGCATACTCTATTTTTCATATTAATTTCAATTGAATTGCTTTTCCCATAAAAGAGGATTAAAGATACAGGCAATTTACTAAATATCTAAAACATACACACTGTACATTTCATTTAAGACTTTATGATAAACCAACATTTTACACACAATAACTGTAAATCAAAAATACTGCTTATAACTACAAGAAATGTACCATAAGTAATGTGCATAATCATTTTAGTATTCAGTAAATATGTGAATAAGAACTTACATGTAAATAAAACCTCAATTTTTTCCTTACTTCTTTAAAAACCTGTCACTGCATTTCTGCCACCATTCTATAGCAGTAGAGTGTTGTACCGTGTTAGCCATAGATTGATACAGGAGAACGTAGGCGTCATTTCACCCTACTTTCTCCTGCCACCATTCTAGAAATTAGAAAATCCTTTGGCAGAAGATGATTGTTTCACTTTTGGCATAAACAGCAATTCATTGTTGCTTGGATGGCCACATTATTCAAACTGTCAAATGCTGATTATTTCTGAAGGGCTTGCTGATTTTTTCCTTTGTTGCCTAAAATAAAGGCAGTTCTCAGGTAATCACTACATGGCTCCAATCTTTAAAGTATCTTATCCATTGTCTTTCACTGTTAGCAGCCAAATTGTTAATTCCAATTGTTCAAGGAGCTTTTTGTAAAGTCGGTCGTAGAGAGTTGATTCTTTACAAGAAATACAGTTCCCACAGGATGCAGTTAGAACATATCTGTCATGAACCAGGAGCCCCAAAGCACATACATCCCAGTATGTTCAAAAAGCACTTCTAAAAATGCCCACTAGAGGGGTGCAAACCGCCAAACCCCAGCTAGATATACGGACAGCACCGAATCTTTGTAAAACTAAAAAGGTTTATTTCCATAAACATACTTTGAAACAAAGGCAAGCTCCGCAGAGTACAAAAGGCAAAAATGAAGTTGCCTAATACTCTTTCAAGTGAATTCTCAAACATATAATATCAGATTAGATACCCTACCTTTTATCATTGCAGAACAGTTTAAATACCTCGGGGTAAACATCACAAGTAAACATAAAGCTCTATATCAACAAAATTTCACCGTCTGCATGGAAAAAATTAAACAAGACTTGCATAGATGGTCAACCCTTCATCTCACACAGAATTAACACTGTTAAGATGAATATTCTTCCTAAACTCCTTTTTTATTTCAAAACCTCCCAATATACAATAATAAATCATTCTTTAAGCAATTAGATTCAACAATAACCTCATTTATTTGGAATTCAAAACATCCACGCATCAAAGAGCGACCCTACAAAGACAAAAGGCAGAAGGTGGCATGGCTTTACCTAACTTCCAGTTTTATTACTGGGCAGCAAATATACAGGCAATAAGAACCTGGACACAAATAGAAGAACATACACAGGCTTGGACCGCAATAGAAGTAAAATCCTGCAGTACTTCTTTGTATTCCTTGCTCTGCGCTCCAATAAACACACGTTATCGGAAATACACTAATAACCCAATTGTGCTCCACTCACTTAGAATCTGGAACCAATGTAGAAAGCATTTTAAGACGGAGAAGCTTCTATCTGTGGCACCTCTGCAAGAGAACCACCTCTTTCAACCTTCACAAACATATGCAGTTTTTAATATCCGGAAAAAATTTGGAATTAACTTGCTTAGAGATCTTTATATAGACAACGTCTTTGCATCCTATGAACAATTACATTCCAAATTTAACATTCCAGCTACACATTTCTTTCACTATCTTCAAATCAGGAACTTTGTTAAACAGAACTTTCCAGATTTTCCTCATCTTGCACCCTCATCCATGCTGGAAAAAATATTGCTTAATCTCAAGGACTTAGACTCCATCTCTACAACATATAAAATCATTTTACAATCCCTCCCTTTCAAAGATCCAAGAGGACACTGGGAAAATGATCTCTCAATTAATATATCAGAAAAGGAGTGGAAAGTAGCAATGCAGAGAATTCACTCGAGCTCCATATGCGCAAAGCATACAATTATACAACTCAAAATTATATATCGAGCACATCTGTCTTGACTAAAACTCTCCAAAATGTTTCCAGGGCATGATCCAACCTGCGAACGCTGCAACCAAGTCCCAGCCTCACTAGGTCACATGTTCTGGGCCTGCTCCAAATTAACATTATTCTGGACCAAAATTTTTAATTACCTCTCAGACAGCCTTGGACTCACAATCCCTCCTAACCCATTAACAGCTGTGTTTGGGGTTCTTCCAGAGGGGCTTAAAGTGGAGAAGGACAAACAAATTGTGATTGCATTCACTAAACTGTTGGCACGCAGACTTATTCTGATAAACTGGAAGAACCCAAACTCTCCTCTTTTAAGTCAGTGGGAAACTGATGTGTTATATTATTTGAAATTGGAAAAAATCAAATACTCTGTTAGAGGATCCGTACAGACTTTTTTCAAAACATGGCAGGATCTAATCAGTAATATTTTAAAAATAAGTTCATGAAGCACAGAGAATTTATTAATTTAGGTATGTTTACAAGCCTTTAATTTTACGCTGTTTGGCTTGTTCTCTCTCTCTCAGGGGTGGGGATCGATCTGTTCTTAAGTCAATTTTTCTTTTTGTAAAATCTTGATTGCTTTGTATGGATTGCAATAAAATTAATAAAAAAAGGCATTCTAGTCAAACAAGGTCCCAATAGAGAAATCCAGAGCAAGGTCAAAAACAGAGCAAACAGGTAGAAAATCCAGAAATTCACAAAAACATAGAAAAGTGCAAATGAAAACTCGCCACTCCCAGGCACACTCAAAATAAACTGCCAGAAACTGTGGAAGACGCTCAAGAGACCCTAGAGAGTGTACTGAAAGATTAAAAAAACTCAGGGCAAAGTGCAACCTGTTTCTGTTTTATTCAGTATACTCCACTGTATTTCTTTTTCTGTTGTGTGGGTTTAATGGCAATCCTCAATGCCATACGATGAATGCATTTCACTTTAAAAACATAAAACATTGATAACATTTACAATTAGTGACATATACTTACTGTATAGTATATTGAACTATTATTCTCAGTCAGACAGCTTATTATAGTAATTTCACTTAAGGAGAGAAAAAGATGAAAGTGGAATTTTCAAAAATAAAAGCAAAGCAACCACTGAGCATTGCAATCCACATTCTGTTATAACTGTATGCATATGGTAAGAAAAAAAAGTAGGCAGTCTACTGCCTATAAAAAAAGAGATGTATATCAATACTTGTGTACCATTTTGGGGTTGGTCATAAAAAAATCACCAATCTTCAATATTAATTATTTATAGAAAATACAAAGAAGTACAAGATTTGTTTTTACCATGCCTTAACATTTAATCAGTTTCTGACCATAGAACGGATGATATCATTTTCATCATTCCCATTGGAATGCACCAGCAGTCACGTATAGAGCCTAACATAAGGTGTAATATCAGCAGTCCAATGAGTTGTAAAAATGTCTTTACAACGGGATGTCTTTATGTTGTGAGATCTACCAGAATTTGTGAACACTGATGATAACTCTAAATAAATGGTATCACTAACAGTAATCAAATCTGGAGCAACACTTCCTTCTGCAACACTCTGGAGCTTATACCAGATAAAATATCTGTTTTCAAAACTAATCGATACCTTCATGGCAGTCTTAGTTGCTATAAATTATGAATCAAAAGCAAAATGAACGGAAGCCATAGTTAAAAGATAAAACTAGAGGACCAACTGTGTTTTACTGGTTATTAGTGAACACTTAGTAATTTAGATAAAAAATGTACCTAAGAAGTGAGATACATTTACAGATGACACTAACCAAGATGAATTCATACAGAATTTGCACAGAATGGTCATAGAACTACCTGGTCAAAATCCAGACATCAGCAAATACAGTATATGGCAATTAAAAAGTTAAATAATAAATATTGAGTACAGGCAGTCCCCGGGTTACGTACAAGATAGGGACTGTAGGTTTGCTCTTAAGTTAAATTTGTATGCAAATCGGAACAGGTACATTATTTTAATAAATGCTATCGTTGACTGGCTGTAACCAAGTGCTCTGCCAATGAATGATGGAATTTCCTCTGACCTTTTTATTATTTCTACTTTATTTTCAATGGTGATGGTTTTTCTCTTCTTTACTGTATCACCAGCACTTGCATCAGATTTGTGTTTCAGAGACATTCTTGAAGGGTGAAGACAAAAGATTAAGATGAGCTCTTCTACACAGCACTGTACATGCTATCACAGCAGGAAGGCACCCGTCGTCAACACGTCTGATGTACTGACAAGAGACAACTTCCTGCTATGTGTGTAACAGTACAAGCAGGCTTGCTATTGAGAATGAATGGGGCGGTGAGGGGTGGTTCATCACCAGCCCACCTCACAGTCACCTCCACTACAGTATGCTGCCTGCAGCGTCCGCCCACCGAGAACAAACACGTTGCGGCCAAAGACGGGTAGTGAATCACCCACCATTGCCCCCATTCAACAAGCAGTGACCCGAGGCACACTACAATGCTGCCCCCCGCCGTCCCATTCACCCTCAATGGCATCCATTCAGCCACAACCGGGTCACCGCTTGCAGCATTACCAGCCGCCCCCCTCTGCTCCATCCAGCCAGCGTCCAGTCAGGAGCAGTAGCTGTGGCGGCATAGTGGGCGGGCAGCGAAACGCCTCATCAAGCCTCCATCCTGCACACGAGCAATAGCTGTGGCCTCGGTGACTGGACCACCACTTGCCGTCAGGAGCCGCCCGAGGGACACTACACTGCGCAAGCAGAAAAATGGCCCCCCTCCAGCCACCACTTGCAGCGTCCCCAGGCCGAAGATGATGGAGCTGCAGTTACTGAGGCACATGCATCGCAGCTGCAGCCCCATTCGTAAATCGTAGGTCGGATGTCCGTAATCTGGGGACTACCTGTATAATTAATTAGTAGGCAGTCTGCACCTATAAAGTATGACATATGAAAAAGGACTGTGAGTCTTAATGGATTCATCTCTTCTCTCAGTCCCTAGCATAAACTAGCAATCACAAATGTTTATAGGATATGGATTATTGAGCATACTGTATGATGCTCAAGCCAAGTAAGGCTATACTGTAAGCAGGGGTGCCAACAGGGTAAAACGGCAATACCTGTCCTAGGTCCCTGAGCTTGTCGGGGACCCAGGACAGCATGTACTGAAATTTGTTGTTTTTGTAACACTACCACCAATAACAATATCGGGAAGGACAGCAACTGTGAGAACCTACAGAATGTGGAATTGGTATAGTGACTTGAACTGCTTCTAGTGCCCCACTGCCCACCACAGCACAAAACAGACATCCCACCTCAGGCATATTTCATTTATTACACTGTCTTTGCCCAGGAGGAACTTTGAAAGATACCGGTTTGATAAGCCACGACAAATTATTTATGCATGATGATGTACCAAGAAAGACAAAACAGTTTTGTGCACCTGTTTATTGAAAGGACACTTGCATGGCATTACTTACTTAACAACTCCAAAAGCTTGGAGGTGGACTCTGTAAAGATTAGTGGAGGAAGATAGGATCTGTGACTTACTATATATGATGTCTAAAGCATATTTTGTGGTATTCAGTTTTCAGTGTTACTAAATGTGACCTGATAATCTTTTGCATTTGGCTTGAAATGTAAAAAAAATACACAATGGTTATGTTTTGCATTTAGGTTGAAATGTTACATAATATGTGTTGATAATATTTAACAACAGGTTTGAAATATTATAAAAATACCCTTTGATATTGTTCTGTTATTAACAATGTTATTAAATGTCTTGTTCGCTGTGAAGCTGAAATAAAGGAGGTGCCCATCAGTATAATTCCATCCTGGGCCCCCTCAGGCATTATGATGCCTGTGGCTGTCATGCTAGATCTAGAATGTTATGTACAGTTTTAATATCTATATACAAAAAGGGCATAACAACATTGAAGAAGCCTAGACACAAGCTACTGGTCTGACTCTAGAACATTGGGATATGAGTTTCAAAGCTGACACGATAGCGGAAGGGAGTTACTTGTGTGGATGTAAACCACTGCTTTAAATTCTGTTGTTCAAATGAGGGACACATTCACATACAAATGGTAGGAAATACTTCTTTAAATGAATAACTAGTTTTGCACCTTGGAAACCATTAACACTCCACATAAAGATATTGTGCAAACATTAGATGAGTAAGAAAAGATGAGATATACTGGGGTGAAATACTGTAGCTATTCTCATCAAAAACGGCTCTTAGTTTGAATGAAATGATTAAACTAACAACACAGTAGTCTATTATATTTTCCTGACTATAATCTTGCCTGTATCTAATCAGATATTTTAAAAGTATTCATTTGAAAGTAATTCAAATATATTATTAATTAGGTTGTGAAATAGCTAGCACTGCCTTTATTTGCTTAAAGCACTGGACAGCCTCATACTGTGTATGGTCTTTGTTCCGTTTAGAGCCAGGAAAAGTGAATATTTTGATGCATGTAATATCACAGAGAATTTCTTTGTTTTTTTACAGCCTACAGGGAAAAGCAAAGATTGCATCTTCACAGAGATCGTCCTAGAGAATAACTATACTGCTTTTCAAAGTGTCAAGTACACTGGGTGGTACATGGCATTTACAAGGAAAGGAAGACAAAGAAAGGCCTCTAAGACACAGGAAAACCAACGGGAAGTCCACTTCATTAAACGTCTTCACAAAGGACCTCTGCCTTTCCCTAATGAGGATCAACAAAAACGTTTCGAGTTCATTAACATTGCACCTACAAAACGGGCAAAACGGAGTTGGAAACTGCAGACGCCTTCTTAACAGGGTGCAACTTGTATATAGAACTGGGCAGGTTTCCTTTAAGAAGAAATAGATTTATTTTTATACCTTAATCATTTTTAATGCCAAACAGACATAACTTCCAACATTAATTTTGTTTTCATTGCAAGTCACATACAGTGGTAATGCTTTCATTACAATGAAAGCGTTACCACTGTATGTGACTTGCAATGAAAACAAAATTAATGTTTCAAATTATGCCTCCTGCTGTGTATAATTTCTCTACCCCAAAATAAATCAGAAAGTGGGGAGATTATGCAGTAATAATAATTTCTTATATTTTAAGCAAGAACGGTGAGTACACTTAATTGATGATTTTGCCTTTAACATTGGTATAACTTACCATTCTGGGCACCACTATGATTTTAAAATTAGGTTATTTTTATGTATTAAAAATATGTTAACTATTGTGTATGTCTAAGAAATTAAAATAATCCTGGCAGCATGAATGAAGCAAAATATCATGTGATCCTTATAACACCCAGAAACTGTGAAACCTAGTTGTTAGATTTCATTAGAGAAAAAAGCTCCATTGAACAACAGGAAGTATTCTCATATGGGAAACTACATAGCAGAAGTATGTAGCTTTTTATCTTCTGGTCATCTTAATTTTCTACTGAAAACTTAAGATTAATGCGTTATATTTACAAAGAACTAAAAAAGACCAATCAATTCCGCATCAGATTAATGATCTTATTCCACAGTGATATGTAAGGTGGACAAAGCCAAGGTCGTTATGATCACAAGTGTTAACTACAGACCAGTTCAGTGTGGGCCAATACCTTCTTCCTGGAGTTTCCATTTTTATTGATAACATTCATGACTCAGTATTGTATTTTGTATTTGGCTAAACTCTATACACTTAATAAAGCACTTATTTTAAATGATGCTTATTCCTAAAGTATTTTGACCATGCACATATGTAACACAATACTTTTTATCCGGACAATTATTTAAATACTTTTTTGAAGAACACCAGAGGAAGACCTCTGCATTAATATACAAGGGTTAGGTATTTGGACCCAATGCATCTGTATTTCTAGATTCAAACCTAGATGTAGAAACACACACAACTATTGCTGTATAGAAATGTTCACAAGGACACTAGCATTTTTTTTTGTAAATGTAAGAGATCTAACATTTAAAGTTTGCTGTTTCTGCTGTTATTGATTGGTTTTCATAAAGAACACATTTCTTCAAGGCATCTACTGAAGATACTATAATAGGTCCGTGCCTCCTACACTGCACGCTGGTCACCTCAAGTCAGTTAAACTTATGGCCTTACACTAAAAAGCGATGCTACAGACTAAGCCTACTGAACTAATGCTGTTGTTCCTCTTCTTCAGTACAGGAGGATGACACCACTACATCACTAAATGCACCCAGCTTACTTTTTAACTCCTTTACAATAAACTTTTAGTGCTATTCTGAGAATATACTTTCTTGTTATTATAAAGAGCTGGAAACTGATTAAGTCAGAAAATAAGAGCAGGAGAAAAGAAAAGTTGTAAGGATCAACCAGCAACATTACCTGGGAAGAGCTTCAGGTCAAAGTATAAAAAAAATACCAGGAGTACTGATCATCAAAACCAAAAACGTGAAACCAAAACCACAAACCTAAAAGTTTTTTTTTTTTGAGTTTTTAATATTATCAGCATGATATTATAACACACAGCAAAAGTGCTCCCATGTAACCAGCAAAGTACATTACAACCCTAATCTATGTGGCTGCAACAAAAAATGGCAGCTTCCAGGTGGAAAAAAAAAACGAAAAACAAAATGGCTCCATAATTACATTCAAACATGTCATCATTTTATAATAAATTTGAAGCATACAACGAAAATGAACAAAACCACTTCAGAATGTATAGATGCATAACAAAGATTAATGACAGGGACTGCCTTACTGAGGCATGATTAGTGTTCATATTTGGTACATACTTCAATCTGAGCACAAGAACAATCTTCAACACCCCCAAAATAAAATTCATGCATCAAAGTTATAATTCTAAGTGTCAAATAATCAAAATTCCTCCAGCAACAACAATGTGATCTCCAAAACTTTCATGAATTTATAAAGTCCCAACATATCATTCCAAACATTGTACCTTTCTAACACCCCAAGTCCACTGTTCCTAAATGCATTCATTCAACCAGTGTGAACCCACTTACACCAATTCAGATTCTATGAGGACTGAAGCCTATCCTGTTCGCATCAACTTTAAGGGGGCAAACAATTCTGAACGATTTGCAATTCCATTACAGACCATTACATTGAAGTAATAAAAGGAGAAGACTATGACCTCAAAATGAAGTATCTCAACATTTTTGCTCTCTTATATTCTCAACAATTCAACACCAAAATTACAGAAAAGTTAGGGTACCAGGTTTGTCGCCATATATAATGCCATCAGGCAACAAACCAATGAACTTTAAATGTCTCAGGCTACAGCACTTTGCCTTTTTCACAGAGTCCTATGTCAGGCCTTTCTTATTTTAGTCGATGTGCCTTTTATAAAGGCTAGTGAGCTGAAGAGGTGAGATTGGAGAGTGAAGTTTCATCAGTTAAGATCTGGATACTGTTGTTCCTGACTGAAGGAGGAAGAGACAAAATAGTAAGTTATGATTCATCCCCATGTCCTCCTTAAATCTGTCCCTTATTGATTGTGCTAAACTCACTCATTTGACGATGTTACGATTATGATCAATCACATCTGCTTTTGTAAAATACTTTTTAAAAAGTAAAAAAACATTGAAAAGTTTCCCATTAAATTGGAGCATGCACTGCACCTTTAGTTGCATAAAGATTAATAATAAACATACACATTTTTGGTGCCTATTGTTTGAGCAGGTCAACTGGAAATAATGAGTCTTAGCACTGTAATTTAAAATAGATTCAGAATGACAATATTTACATGAATGTCTAAAATCCTTTATAACAGCAAGGGAGAACACTAATTTCTGTTTCAGTTGTTCTTTGGTTGTTTCTTTGTCATATGTTTGTTAATATTTGTTTTAATTTGAAAAAAAGTTCCTAAGTGAATTCACATTGAATCACAAAAGATTTTAAGTGAGGCTTTAATACCACCAATATGATATTCTAACTTTTAAGCAAAGCAACCTTGGATTTAAATATTTGCTCTTATTTCCTCTGGTATTTTGACTAGCCTTCAGAATGAGTGAGAAAAAACAAAACTTAAAACCATGCTAAAAAAATAAATAAAACTTATAAAACAGAGTGCAGAGTTGAATTTTCCTTTCTGAAGGTTGTTCACAGTATTCCTTTCAAGATTGTTACTCTATGTCGGCCTTAGGTAAACACTATTAGTTTGGTACATTATAGATATGGTGTTATCGGACTGAAATTTTACAACTAATCGTGTTTCTGTGGCCCAAGGAAGATCCCGAGGATCATACTGTAAAAAACACCTCACTGTATAAATATACAGTGTATAACAGATTCTGTATAAAATGTCCCTGAAATAGGCATGTGAAAAGATATATCTTGTAATCTCAGGGAGAGATAGAAACCTTTTACTACTGCTAAATAGATGTTGCTGTGACACATACATGTTTGAAGTAAAACTCCTTCATTCAGAGTATTAATAACATTCAGCTAATTGCACAGTCATTTTTCTTACAACGCAAGCTGTAAGTTTTCAAAGAAACTGTTTGGAATTTGGTTGTAATATGGGCATAAGGTTTAGACAGTTATCTGCCTACGGTACAGTATATTTTTAAGAATTATGAAATACATATATTAAGCATAAACAGACATTTACAAAAGGAAAAGTGTTTTTTTCAAATTATGATTATAATAGTATTGCTTAAGTACTTTGCTTTATTGATCAATTTAATAAATGTTTGTTATTTTATTTTGATCAAGTACATTTTTCTGTTTTCACTTTTAATAAATAACATTCTGTAGTTGCAGTTACTCTTTTAGTGTTTTTAACCTATCAATAAATTATCAACATTTTGTTGTTTTGTTTAAAGCCGTTTGGGTAGTTACAGATCCAGTCAAATTGACAGAAGCCACAATGACAGACGTCAGCCTTCAAAAAATCCAAAACCCACCTTCACGGCAGATTATATTCTCTTTCGGTTTTCACCTTCTTTCCCTCAGTCTCAGAACCGTGAGGTGATAGTTTTAACTTTCTCATTTGACCTAATATTTTATGCATGACACACACAGAAACCCTATAAGACTGTGTTAAGCTTAACAGGTTGCCTGCCATTCCTCATATAATAAATCAAAGATATATGTGGCAATTTTCTTGTTCTATCATCTATTTTCTTAACCCATTTTTCCAGTATAAAGTCTGTGTTTATTTCTACAGTATTAAAGGCAGTGCTGGGGAGCTTTTGTATGTTACTGGGAACATGAAGTAAGTAATCTCAACAACTAGGATACAAGTATATACACAGGATTCAGAAAACTATTCTGACTCCGCCCTTTTTTCACATTGTGTTATCTTTTGGCCTTGTGCTAAACTCATTTAAATACATTTTTTCCTCGTATCAAGCAAACTGAAATACCACATTGACACAAGTATTAAGACCCTTTACTATGACACTTGAAATCTGGCTAAGGTACATCCTATTCTATTGATCATTAGATTTATTTACTTTTCTATTCTATTTGCAGCAGCATTTGAAGTTGGATTAAAACAGCAGTTCCACTTCCCAGGGGACATCTGCAGTACCTTACTATTGCCAGACATGGTGCTGTGGGTGGCAGCCATAAAGTCTGTGCTGCTGGTTAGGCTGACAATTGCATGGGAGGAAGTGATAGGGACAGCACATGAGAGGAAGAAAGTAAAATATTCAGACTTGATCGCAAAGTGCAGGAGAGCAAGATGGAGTGTGAGGTTCTTCCCAGTTGAGGTAGGAGCTAGAGGAATGGTGGTCCCCAGTTGATGACCCTGCAGGCACCAGTGGAGGTGTGGCAGGTATACAGCCAAGCTGGATGTAAATATCTACCTTCAAATGTATGATAAACCCATCATTCCGTGGGTAATATAAAGACATTTTTAAAAGTCTCATTTGTAAATCTGGTTAAATATTTTGGAAATATAAAGTCTGTGAAAATTTCTTTCAAGAATGGACAAACACCTTTGTTAATTCCTTGGGTTTATATTTTATATTAGGTTCCTGAAGCCAGATGTCTTGCGGCTATATGTTGGCAAAATCAACAATCACAAGAGTATAATTATGGCCAGATGCCAATTTCTCAGACAGTCCCTCAATATCCATATCTGTCCTTTTAAAAAGAGAGGTCTATCAATGATAGGAGAACCGGAGCTGCTTTCTGGTGTCTTAATGTTTGGGACAGATCATTTTTTGGATGAAAGGCACCCTTTAAGGCTTAACCTTTCTTTCAATAATGAAAAAACTGTGAAAAATAAATGTAAATGAGGTTTTGGTATTGGTTTTGTTCTAGTTTCTGATTTTGGGTTGTTTTAGCTAGTTGTTTCTAATGTTTTGGTCCAAGCTATGAAAGTTGATTCTTTAATCATATTTGTGACAGTTGTTTATATTTCTGCTGCTTGCAATCATTTTGTTCACAAACATATTGGGCAAATAAAACTTTTATTATATTCTATACACACTGAATTATGTACCCATGACTGTGAATTTGAACTTAAAAGTGGAAGTGGTGAGGAATGTCCTCATAAGTACGTAGAGTATGTCTAGGTAACAGTTTGTTGTCAAAGTGCTAAGATGTAGTAATTAACATATTTTTAAAGAATGTAAACATCTGTGAATTTTTCTGAGAATTATAACCTGTGGTGTTTTTTTGAATGCTTTTCATACTTTTTTGATTCAACTCAGAAGGGCAATGGAATTTTTTTTTTAATATAAACTTCAGTAAATAGAAGAAACCTTAAACCTTGGACTGTACAGTTCATTGGGGTTGTAGGGTATATGTAGCTTATATAGGGGTTATATACAGTATATATATATATATATTTATTAGGTCAGGTTGAAAGACAGTCAGTATAACTAACACACCAAGGCTGATCACTTAAAAATGTTTAAACACAAATAAACTTTTTGCATTAAAAATCTAATTTTATCTATTCACTCACCCCTAATGGTATTCTTCCATTTACCGAAAACCATCTCAGTTTACACGCTTAACTGTAAAACATGTAATTTCCATCCTTTAAGAGGCTTAACCCCAGATGAATTGCAAAATTTGAGATGTTAAGCACAGAGTTTACAAACCTCACCTTGAGGCAATTTCGCTAATCTGTTGGTTTATGGGACGTATCATAACCCTCCCATCTCCTCCACCTCAACTCTCAGTAGTATGTAAAAAGCACTTGATTTTACAATAAATTGAGTGAAATGGACTCTGGTCAGGGAAAAGCTGCAATGTCAAGTTGATAAGTTCACACTCAGAATTCAAGTTCACTTCAAAGCAAAAATGCAATTGTTTAGCAAAGTGAATGCAACAGGATACTTCCATCTATAGACATGAAACATTGGGCAGCTAATCCTCGCAGGGTTCAATCTTTCTATTGCATTTATTTCGTATCCATCATTAATATACCATCAATGTTAAAAGAATAATCATATTTGGCAAAGCAAAAATAAGAGCTTGCTTAGTCTCTTACTCTCTGAGAAAAAGCCATCAGTTGATATTTAAGAAAAATATTTTAAAATCTTTTTCATTTGAAATCACTAATTCCGAGTACATTGCTTCAGTAGTACAAATGTGTGTAAAAATTAAACTTTCAAAGGGAGTCTCCTGGCAAGAGAGGTGTTTCTGGAGGATGTAAAGGAATTGTAAGTGCAACTGGTATAATCTCATCAGTGCAACAGTTTCAGGATGTGAATGGACTTGAACAGTTTACTGAAATGACAGCAAAAAGCCAAAAGCCATACAGCACAGATGTCAGGAATAGCATCGAATGGCCTTAAATTATTTTTCCAATTTATTTTTGTCATTTTTCTACATTGAAATTAAGATTATTTAACTTATAGTTGACTTATTTGTTAATGTTTAGAGTCATGGGTTTTATACACTGATGGTGTCATCAGAGATACACAGTAATTGCTGCCAGTAACATTACTGCAATATTAAACGTGATCATTATGTAACTTTAATTTGCAAAACAACATGTCACCTCAAGGCAGACAATTTTTATATAACCATACCATGGATCAAAACTTGTTCAGCTGAAAAGAATGGCTAAATTCTAGCAATGTATACAATGGTACAGCAAAAACTTTAGAACTACTGTATATATCTGAATTTGTTATTGTAACTTACAATTTGGTTATTGACATATTTTAGATTCCTGTATTTTTTTCAACATCAAAAAATGTTAGTATCTGCCACTCAAGAAATTCATATCTAGATCTAGCAATCATTCTTCATTCATGTATCAGTCTGTTAGATCTCAAAACCAGGATTTTGCTATTAGATTGTAAACTGAAAGAAAAAATGATACAAAAAATTGTACTGTATAAACAATGTACCTGTTCAGTTGTGTTTAAGGATATGTTACAGTAAAACTTTCAGTGGTAAATGAGGACATGCAGTATGCAAGCTCTCTCGTCTTACTTGATTCCCCACTCATTTAAAGGCAGTATCCATCCATCCATTATCCAACCCGCTATATCCTAACTAGAGGGTCACAGGGGTCTGCTGGAGCCAACACAGGGCGCAAGGCAGGAAACAAACCCTGGGCAGGGCACCAGCTCATCGCAGGACACACACTAGGGACAATTTCGGATCGCCAATCCACCTAACTTGCATGTCTTTAGAACTGTGGGAGGAAATCCAACGCAGACACGGGGAGAACATGCAAACTCCACACAGGGAGGACCCGGGAAGTGAAACAATAATTGATTGGCAAGAACACCCATCAACAAAGAAATTGAAATAACATCTACACCAACCTAATTTTACATGATGATGGGAACAATGCTTGAAATACAGCAGGCGCCATTGACTAGATAAATCTGGTCTATAAATGGTGGATTCAGAGCTTGAAAGTAATTTCAAGGAAGCTATCCATCCATCCATTTTCTAACCCGCTGAATCCGAATACAGGGTCACGGGGGTCTGCTGGAGCCAATCCCAGCCAACACAGGGCACAAGGCAGGAACCAATCCTGGGCAGGGTGCCAACCCACCGCAGATTCAAGGAAACTACAGTTACAAAAATCAACCAAACACTAAACAGCACAAACAAATAATGCAACATAAAATGAATATGTGTATAAGTAATGATTTGCTGTCATGTTCCAAAAAGGCAACATTATAGTAACCTCCATATTTATTTACACCTTCAGTCACTGTTTTGACTTATAATAACTCTATGATGGAATAATTATTTTCTGTGGCCTTTTGTTAAATTCTTTCAATTAATGCAGTAATGAAACTGAATAATGTTTTAAAAATCTGGGTCAAAACACTAACAAATAAGAACAATCATGAGTAAAATGAAAGATTGACCTTAAAAAAGAAAAAATTGTAAGATTGTACATATGATTAGTAGTTAAATTGTTCATGTCAAAGTCAAGTAAGGTCCGAAGAATAAGTATTTTTTCTACAGAGGAAATTTAAATGTAAAAATTGGAATTTACATATACAAAGAAGTAACTCTGCATCAAATTTGATTTAAAGATCATTAAGACAATAATCTCACATCCCTACAAGTTATAAAGCAACTATCAGTCTTTCCAGCAAAAATAAATAAATAAAAAGACAAAAATCTACCAAAGGGCAAGATTATGCATATTTCTTACAGGAACCCAAGAGAACATGAAGCAATTTGTTTCAATGAAATGCCAACTTATATGTCCCAGAACTGAACTGTGAAGTTATCAGGTACAAGCAAATATAAAAAGGTGCAGGTTTTCTATAAAGTACCTGAATATGCAGGTTTTTTGTTTGAGAAAGAAAAAGCTGATCAATGGGAGAAATAGCAGTAGATGAATAAGTCCCATTCTGACACAAGCCTATACAATACAGTATAATGTAGCACACGTTCCCAAATTTTCTACAAAATGCTCTATTTTAATTCATTTATTTTCTGAGTAAATTTCCTTTCCAGTTAACAAAGCTCTGACAATGTGTCTTATAAGAAGTGGTGGCCCAGACATTGTGCTGTTTAGAAACATCTTTAAAAAGTAGTCCAGAGCTGCAGTAAAATGACCAGGAAATGAAATTAGTCAAAACAGAGAGTGTAGAATTGTTGTCAAAGAAACAGGCAGAGGTCAAAAATAGCAAAAGGGACAAAATTCAAAACCGAATAAACCAGAAAGAAAGAAGAAAAACAAAAAGTCCAAATCAAAAGCTACAGTGAAAAAGTTAACCCTGGTCTACTAGAATCTTTAGCCCTCACCAAAAAGAATAAGCAAGAAGCACCGCACTTTTCTTTGAATATTTCATACCTGGGATAACTCTACGTGATACAATCTTTTATATATGACTTGTGTGTCATGTGACCGACAACAGATACAACTATAACAATGGTAAAAAAAAAAATGTGGCTGAATCCAATAAAATACAAATGAAAAATGACAGTATCCATGAAGAAAACTCCAATTTAAATGTTACTATTAAAATGAGAAAAAAGAAATCATAACTAGAAATACAAGTAATAACGCGTCTACACAAGCAGGAGTGACTGCTAGAAAAGGACCAAAAATCAAGACTCTCATGTCTCTTTAGGATGTACCTGATCATATCTGAAATTGTGAATACTAAAACATACACAAGGAAATGGAATAGCCACAAAATGCAAAGAAAGCACAAGAAATTACAATCAGATTTTCCAGATTATAGCAACTAAAATACATGTATCGAACCTTAATCATTAACTGGTAGGTTAAGTTAGTGGTACTAGTTAAATTTTAAGTGGATGTTTCTACAGTATAAACATAATTCCAGCTAATTATTTCACTCAAATACTGAACTAAAATAATTAAAATGGAATAGTTATTAAGAGATCTCTACTGGCGGCACGGTGGTGTAGTGGTGGAGCTGCTGCCTCACAGTTAGGAGACCTGGGTTTGCTTCCCGTGTCCTCCCTGCGTGGAGTTTGCATGTTCTCCCCGTGTCTGCGTGGCTTTCCTCCAGGTACTCCAGTTTCCTCCCGCAGTCCAAAGACATGTGGATTGGCGATCCTAAATTGTGCTTGGTGTGTGCCCTGTGGTAGGCTGGCAGCCTGCCCAGGGTTTGTTTCCTGCCTTGCGCCCTGTGTTGGCTGGGATTGGCTCCAGCAGACCCCAGTGGCCTTGTACTTAGGATGTAGCAGGTTGGATAATGGATGGAGTTCTCTATTGTGATGCATAAATTGGGAGTTTAGATCATAAAAGAAAAGTAACTGCCTCGTGTAATATGCAACACTTCATTGAACATTTTTACCAATTTATCATATCCATCCCCTTTATTTTTAAATGAATGAAAAGACTGCACTCGAGTTGTGTTTTACATTCAGGCAGGTATATCTGGAATGTGTTTGGGAAACTGATGTCAAACGAATTCAAAACTACCCCAGAGTCTAGAATAAGCAGAGCTTATAAAAGTCTTTCAGTGTCAAAGAACATATATGGCAGCCAATAATTGTGATTTGTATTTTTAAAGTGACAGTTCACCTTCTTGTTGCAAATGCTTTACAATTTACCTTAACCTGAAATGGTACTTATTCCAAAAAATATAAGCATATCTCCATTGTGAGATGTACTGTATATAGCATATCTGATAAAAAAGTCCAACTAACATCAGTCCCAACATCAGGTTTAGAGTAGGATGTCAAACTTCCTGGTGATCGAAATCTTAAGGCTACTGGATAATGCCTTTCTGATTTCTTTTCCTTAATTCTTCTTCCTAACTGAATTGCTCGATCAGTCAGAATTACAGTTACAGATAATCTTTTCCTTTACCCACTAAAAACTGACAAATGTTGAATCACTGTCTGAGGATAATGTAATCAGTTTTATTGAAAGTGCTAAATAGCCTTCACCATTGGAAATTTTCTCCATCCATTATCCAACCTGCTACATTCTAACTACAGGGTCACGGGGGTCTGCTGGAGCCAATCCCAGCCAACACAGGGCGCAAGGCAGGAACAAACCCCAGGCAGGGTGCCAGCCCACCACAGGGCACACACACACACCAAGCACACACTAGGGACAATTTAAGATCGCCAATGCACCTGACCTGCATGTCTTTGGACTGTGGGAGGAAACCCACGCAGACACGGGGAGAACATGCAAACTCCACGCAGGAAGGACCCGGGAAGCTAACTGTGAGGCAGCAGCGCTACCCACTACGCCACCGTGCCGCTCTGGAAATTTTTAAATTAGTAATTTAAGTTTTATACTCACTCAGAATGAGGCAATGAAGATTTTTATGAAGCGGATCAGGAGAGCAAAATATTGTCGAGAGCTTGTGCCAGGATCGTTATCAAAGAATCCAAACCTGTACAATCGTCAGTTTCAAGTTACAAAGCAAAGGTCTAAAGCAACATAGCAAATTTGAATGCCCGGGATGTCTTTTCATTAGAAATATATGGTCACTATACAAGTCGCACATTCCCAGGTAGGTCTGGGACAGATCACCATAGAAGTGGCCAATGTGACAGCTCCAAAATGGTGGCACCTAAAACAAAAGAAATATGGCGTTTTAGTAAAATGGTAAAGATGCTTCACTTTTTCATATCACCAATAAACAAAAAACAAATCCTATTTTTGGATAACTCTGTGTGCAAACACCCTTAAATGGACACATTTTTATTTAAAATTCATGCAGGGAACCAACGAAACATAAAAAAAGACGTGAAAAGTAAAAAAGGGGTTGTCAGGTAATAATACTAAACCGTAAATCATGAGTGAGTGTGGTATGGCACAATGAGTTAGAAAATGAATGCCAGTTCAAATCATTCTACACTCATCTACATGCTGCCATGTTGGTGGAATAATTCAGAATTATACATCAGTTTGACAGCATGACTTTACACAACATAAAATACTGGAGTAGTAAACCAACAAAAAAACATAAAGCTTGTAAACAGTAAACAAAAAGATATTGCTGTCAGATACTAAACTAGGGTTTAAGTATATTGTAAAGTGTACAATAATAACCAATGTGCCATTCTTTATCATTGCATAACACCAAACTCTCTTAAGCCAATACAGAGTTGTATGAAACCTATGAAGGAACTAAATGTGAAAATAACACAAGCTCAATTAAAGGTCTGTTTCAATATATCATTCTTCTGTACCTCCAGCCCACAAGCTAAACAGGATCTAAGACTATATGGGATGTAATTCCTTTTCTAAACCAAACCTTCAAATTCTTGCATACATATTTTCAACAGGATAAGTTAGTCTCACAAATTAATATTTTAGAATGTAAGTTGATTGAAAGTAGAGTCATTACAGGAAACCCATGCAAAGGAAAATATGAACAATCCAGTTGCATGACACTCAAGTCAAAAACTGTGCTATAAGATGGAAACACTGTATGTTAGAGACTGAACCAATGTTTTCAGTGATGTTGAAGAAGCAAACTTTAAGTGGGTTAACGCATTACAATCTTGAAATAAGTTAATCCTTGCCTGGACTTGTCAATGCAGAACCCATATTGTATTTACCAAAATGGATTTTAAAATATTCTTCAAGTGAGTCATTGTTTTAAACAGTGCCTCCCATAATATCTCCATGAACACTTCAGGTACTTTCACAAACTCCGTGATTAGGGATCCCATCTTAGTTAAATGTTGCCAAAAGAGGGGACATTTCATCTTGCAGCTTTCTTAGAAACTGCGCAAAATAAAAGGGTAATCAGTTTGCAAGCGAGTACAAAAGAAGTCTGCCCTTCCTTAACACATCTACAGTATGTAAATTTCGTAACAAAGTTATTAGAAAAGGGTTTATGGTGACAAAAGCTATCAAGAGTCAGCCTGTAGGGAGTTTCCTGATTGAAGAACACATAATATAACATGAGTGTAGTTTTAATGATATCTTGTTATCAAAGCTGAAACATTTTATGCGGGAATATTATGTGGAATCTAGGCATTAATGCAGAAATACAGGCAAAAAAAGAAATTTTAATCTGCGTGTTACCTCCTTTGAAGAAAAGAATAATTCAATTTTTCCTGCTCCAGTGTGCTTAAATGAGATTGGGACAGGTATGTCGGCAGAGGTAATGAAATTAGACACTGAAGTATCAAGTTTCACAGAATTTCTTGTTCTAATCAGGCACTCCTAATCCACCACATAGCAAACCACCCAGTGTATGATGAAAACCCAAGCATTTCCAGTTGCTACACTGTTCATGGAACAATGTATGTATGCATGTCTGTCTGTGCACATTTTGCTGCCGCAACTTGACACTGTGTTGAAATCCTGTGCGTCTTTTAGCAAAAAAAAAAAAAATGGCAATGTGCCTGTAAGTGCTCATTTGCTGATTGATTCTAACAATATGTTCACAAAACTGATTTCCACACTATTTTTTCTGCACTGATCTCAGTTAGCCCAAACAATGCAGAGATTGCCACAGTATAGACTCTACTTAAAAAACAAGGCTGATAAAGAACTATTTCCCCATGCTGAGTTAATTTCCCATTCAGATAGATGCATATAAGAATAGTCCTGATTTCTTTTCTAGTATTTTCGTTTGTGTTTCCCTGATCCTTCATTTTCCTCAATATGTTGTTTTTGGCAGGATAATTCTGGTGGAGTTAAAGCACAGTTTTTCTGTATGCATGCAGACCTCTCTAATATAAACATGAACTTACCCAACAATAATGTCTAATAACTAGTAAAAACTGCAGGTTCACAATCCTTTCACAACATTAAAAAAATCAATCAAACAATAGGAGGCTAGTGCTTGGTGTGTCTCGACTGGCAGCAGATCACTATGACACCTGCTGAGCAAAGTGAGAGCTTCACACGTACCTGCTGCTCAGGAAAATCTATTGGCTATGAACAACACAAATTAAAATTGTAAAACCTCAGATTTAGAGTGAAACGGCACTGAGGTGACAAAGGAGAAGACGGCTCAATAACATTTAAAGAATACACAGATTACACACACACTGCATGAAAGATGAACTTTTGATAATAATCTCCTTTCTTAATTTTTCAATTTACCATAGCTACCTTTAAGAATACAAATGGTACTGGACTGTATATACCTCTTCACTGGTGTGTTGTATGGCTTTAACTGGGAGCAGCTGATTTCGCACAATTAACAAAAAGAAAAAAAAAATAACTGATGGTCTTTATTTTAATACAGGCAATGACGTTCAAGCCTCAGATTCAGCAAACACACACCAAAGGGTATACAGTGGTGCTTGAAAGTTTGTGAACCCTTTAGAATTTTCTATATTTCTGCATAAATATGATATAAATATATCATCAGATTTTCACTCAAGTCCTAAGTCCTGTCTCAGATGCAGCAAAAAAGGCCCAAACTATGATACTACCACCACCATGTTTCACAGATGGGATAAGGTTCTTATGCTGGAATGCAGTGTTTTCCTTTCTCCAAGCATAATGCTTTTCATTTAAACCAAAAAGTTCTATTTTGGTCTCATCCGTCCACAAAACATTCTTCCAATAGCCTTCTGGTTTGTCCACCTGATCTTTAGCAAACTGCAGATGATCAGCAATGGTTTTTTTTGGTGAGCAGTGGCTTTCTCCTTGCAACCCTGCCATGCACACCATTGTTGTTCAGTGTTCTCCTGATGGTGGACTCATGAACATGAGCCAATGTGAGAGAGGCCTTCAGTTGCTTAGAAGTTACCCTGGGGTCCTTTGTGACCTCACCGACTATTACACGCCTTGCTCTTTGATTGATCCATGTTGGTTGACCACTCCTAGGGAGGGTAACAATGGTCTTGAATTTCCTCCATTTGTACACAGTCTATCTAACTGTGGATTGGTGGGGTCCAAACTCTTTAGGATTTTGTAACCTTTTCCAGCCTGATGAGCATCAACAAGTCTTTTTCTGAGGTCCTCAGAAATCTCCTTTGTTCGTGCCATGATACACTTCCACAAACGTGTGTTGTGAAGAGCAGACTTTGATAGATCCCTGTTCTTTAAATAACACAGGGTGCCCACTCACACCTGATTGTCATCAAATTGATTGAAAACACCTGACTCTAGTTTCACTAACTGCTAATCCTAGAGGTTCACATACTTTTGCCACTCACAAACATGCAATATTCAATCATTTTCCACAATAAATAAATGACCAAGTATAATATTTTTGTCTCATTCGTTTAACTGGTTTCTCTTTATCTACTTTTAGGACTTGAGTGAAAATCTGATGATGTTTTATGTCATATTTATGCAGAAATATAGAAAATTCTAAAGGGTTCACAAAACTTTCAAGCACCTCTGTAGAGAACACTGCAGTGCTAAAACCCTCTAGCTGGAAATAAGATGGCAGCACCCAGAGTGAAGACAATTTCACATACTACAAGAAGCAACATTTTTTCAGATAATTATATATATTGACCAAATGTTCGAAAAATTGAAAAAAGTATAAGTTAGTAAATTAAATTAGTAAGGGAAGCTTATTTTGCAAAATATCTGGTGTTAATCTATTGCCCCACTGCTAGTGTTGTTGTAATGAGTCTTGCACTACCATCATCACTCAAGTTTCTTACTCTATTTTTGTCTTAACACCCTATATGAGTTCTCTGAAAACTTGTCTATCCCAATAACATGGAGGCCAGTGATAGAACCGGAATCATATTTAGTTTTACAGCATATGAAGCCGCAAAAGTAATTTGTAGGATGACATATGAGTGTGTAGTTATTTAATTGGCTTTAATCACCAAGTACTGAATATGCAGAAAGTAAAAATGTGTTTATCTTTGGCCAAGTCTGTGGAGTCTGAATAGGCAGGTTTTCCTTAAATTACTACCGGTTCTTTAATTTGCAAACCCTTATAACTAAATCCCTCATTGAAGATGTTTACTTGATCAGTTCTCTTAAATGCACTTAATCCAGTTCAGAATGGTGAAACCTTTTTGATATAGTTTTAGGCTTAACTCTTTGAGGGATGAATAGTTTTACAAAAAAAAATAGTTTTCCGAAAAACAATGGTTTAACATAGAAATCAACATAAAACATTTGTTGCTGCATGCTGTGGGTGCCAGTTTGCAGAGAATGTGCGACAGGCATACTGCCAGGCTGTTTTTGTGTGGCTGGGGCAGCAGCAGCGGTCATGGTCACAGTTTATTGCAATCTGCTTTCTACCTCTTATCATTGCAGTCCTCCCTGGCGAACAGTGCCGTAGGTGTGTCAGCTACTTGAACCTGTACAGCACCATGATTAGCTGGGGACTAGTCAGCTGAAACTGGAACCTCACAATCACTTGTATCAAAATTTGTATCCGACAAGTCATAGTCCAATTCAGAGAGAACAGGAATAACGTCATCCATGGAGTATTTTGTTTTACACGTCCGCTTTGATCTATCGCCAGGTGTCAGTGCCATTTTTGCCATTGTTTGTGCCTTGTTACTCATGGCAGCACAGGAAATCTCGATCTAAACCAATGACGCTAACTGTCTTTCGAGCAACGAGAGTCCAACGAAAACATAACGGTTGGTTTTGTCACCGTTTACAGTCGATTACCATCGTCAACTCCTCCTTTTGACAAAAGTCGACATCAGCCCTGAAAGAATTAAAGAAAACACGTCAGTGATTAAATAAATACAGTTGTTTTAATACTGGAAAATACCTGAAAGCATGTAGTAAAACAAAAATGTGAAGTGTTCTCTTAAGTGTCAATTGAAAGGCAACTACACAGAAGGTCACATGGTGCTATTTAGTTATTAGAAGTTTTGGGGTCAGGGTTATGGACAGTAAAAATTTTGGTAACTGTCTTTAACCAACCCTGTAATTGCCAAAACTTGTTAATATACATTTAAAGTGATTTTTTTAATTTCCACCACAAAATAAAAGTGGTAAAGAAATTTTTATGTTAAAAGATTTTTAATACTCGACATCATTGACAAGACATACTGTATTCACTTCTTTAGTAAATGTCAGTGAAATGTTTTTAACACATGAAAACGATTTTGATGAGAACAAGTCATTGAGTCCAACAAAGGTCATTAATTCTATTCATCAAAATAATATGGAGTCAAGTTTTGAAGATCCCTAAAGTACTATTGTCTAATACACATATTCAATATATGTATAGTTCTCTGTGTAGAAAAAAAAATCGAAATAGTAAGACATAGAAGTTTTAGGTTGATTATCTGCATGTGAACATTTGAGGGTAATGTGTTCAGGCAAAGAATAACATGAAGATGTTTGAAAAATGTAATATTTGAGTTTAAGAATACATTAGTGAAATTATAGTTTTAAATGTGCTTTTTTTCTGTTTGTTATTTTTATACAAGCTTTGGTATATATCAAATGTTTAATGAATGCATTGTTTAAGATGAATATTGTCATTTATATTATATCATTTTTGTCTTATGTTATACTCATTTTTGATCTGACTAAATGTAGTGTTTTTTTTATTTAGAGGAACAAACTGGTCATTTTAAGGACTAAAGTATATATTTTTAAAAATAGTAATAAGACATTACCTTCCATTGCATATGGACTATTATATTGCCTACACAGAGGTTCAGTGGGCTAATGAAAAAACAGCACATACTCTGAAATATGTCAGTTTTAATACGTCTTTTTGATGAGACTGCAACAAGGTCAAGGATGAAGTTACATTTCTAAACATTAACATAAAACATTTACTATTCCCCTCAAAGCAATGGAACAGTTGTCACCTGGTTGGGACAATTTTGATTTGTTTATGCGTGGAAGGGACTTGTTGCTGTGACACTGGGACTCAGTAAATGTTCTTTTAAATTAGCAATCAAATTAACTGTCATTACAAGAACTCATTATCCATGACATATTAATTATATTACATAACAACAACAACAACAACATTTATTTATATAGCACATTTTCATACAAACAGTAGCTCAAAGTGCTTTACATATTAAAGAATAGAAAAATGAAAGACACAATTATAAAACAAAATAAATCAACATTAACATGTACAGTGGCTATATGAGATACTTTGATCCTTTCACTAATATTCTAAACTGCAATACAGGGACCTTGATCTTAACTTGTTAATCGCAATGGAACATGGCCATGATTTATTCATTTTTGTTGTTCTTTGGGGCGCCCTCACAAAAATTGGTGCTAATATGAAGGGAGTTTTTATGTATGTTTGTATGTATGAAAGTAAAAACTCATGTCACTAAGAACATGTCATTGGTCATAAATGACAAGCTTTGCTTATTAATCAATATCATGGTACAATGCAATGTAAGTATAATGACAAAAATAATAAAAATGATCTGAAAACTTGTACTGAATTGTGATTATTTCAATGAGAGTCCGTTGAAGAATGAAAGTCAATTTTAACACAAGCCTAGAAACAGTCTTTCAACTTGCAGGGTAACAATGGAGTATGACAAGCCCCTAAAACAATCAGAAGAGCTAACAGTCTTATTTTGCTCCAGACATGCCTTTCACAGGGGGTCAATATTGCTGCCTACACCATGCAATCATGCCCCCAGCCCCATGACAGTATGCAGACCACTTGACATCATGTAGTCTCAGCATTTTATTTTAGATTTCTGCGTCCCTTTACATGATGAATTGGTATTTAGCTACTGTACTGTATGCTTTTACCTTAAGTTACTAAAATAGTTCTAGTGGATCAGCTTCATCAGGTCCTCAAATAGTATTAAAGTTCCAGATTAGGTTACCAGATAACTGTAATAATTTTTAGTTTTGTAGTATATGGATTCAGTTTTTTCTATTCTTTGCTAATATGAATTTATATTTCTCATTTTTATTTTACCTCATCCTTTTACATGCCACATGTCTTTAGTACAGTGCTGCTTTGGAAGTAAATATGTGCTTCCTATTTAAGATGGCACTGCAGTGTTAAGGAGTATAAGGGTTTTAATTTTAGATTAAAACCCAAAAATCTCAGATATTTGCTTGTGTGGTTATTCTCAACCTGTGTTTTGGTTCCGATGTTTAACCTTGTATTTCCTGGTTTTGAAACATGACAGGCCCTTCTTTTGCCTAACCCCAAAATAATGTCTTCATTCCCTAGTCTTAAACCGCTTTAAAGTAGTAGTAGTTTTGGACTAATAAGCTTTGCACGGCTTTTGAATAATTGGAGAAGCTGTTCCACTATAGCCCAAATTTCTCATTATCCAGTTAGCCTACTAAATTGCCTTTGAAGTTAGAAGAAGATGTCTTGAGATTAGGTGTAGTGGCTATAATTTTTCAATGTTTAAGTGATAAATTGAATCTTCATGTTTAGTCTTCACAGAAATTATCCTCTACAGTACAAAATTATGATGGTGGAAATTGAGAACACTGGCCAATATGTTATTCCTATAAGAATAGGGAGGTGAACATCCTTGTGTGACCAAGAGTGATCATACAAATCTAATGTATTTAAACTCAGGAAAGAAGTTAAATGCTGAGCAAGCTAGATGGTCTTCATACTTCAGAAGGCTTAATTTTGTAATTTCCCATTGAGCTGGAGACTATCAGCTGGTACCTTATCTAAGCAATATGAAGAAAGTATCATAAACCAAGTCAAAATATTTTATCTGAGGAATGTTTTTTTAGCAGCCACCATTTCTGAAGGTTCCACAAATTTGATTTGATTTAATGAAAAATGCCCAACAAAATCTGTAAGGTTGCCTTCAGGACTTGACCTTATTCTCAAGACCAAAAAAGAAGCTTTATATTCATGTCATGACTTCATTTTCTAGGTCATCCTGGTATAGCCAAGATGAAGAAGCTAATACACATTATGTTTGGTGGCCATCAATTAACCAGGATGTTAACTCTTGTGAAATTGAGAAATTTGCTGCAGCGTTACATCTTGTGCAGAAAGTCCAATTTTTATTATTTTCCAAATAGACCCTGGAAGGAATTTCTTTAGATATTATCACAGGCCTTCCTTCATTTCATGTGTTTACTGCCATTTTGCTATCATCATGTTTGGAATCAGAAGGAAAAAAATGCAAAGATATGACAGTACAAAGATTGGAGACAAAAGGGTCCCCCAAAAAAAACACTAGTGGAAAAATGTGGGAGGTAGGAGAAAAAAGAGGAAGCTGGACATAAATAGAAAGAAAGTGAATAATATAAATATAATGTGAGTATGAACACAAGAAATATTGAAGAGAAAGAGAGAGATGAAGGCTGGTTGTCTGGTTTAAAAGTGGATATAATTTGCCTACAGAAATGCAATATAATCCACACAAAATCCTATTAAACATTAAGCTGGAAGGGGTCATTTATGTCTTTTCAACTATTAATGAAAATAAGAAGACTGGACTTAAAATATCAATAAAGTATTTCAGGTGCAGATTAAAGCAGATTGAAGGAATGGTTTCTGGTACATAATAATTTATGAAATTAAAGAGAAAAGATAAGGAGTTAACTTTGATAAATGAGTTTTGACCCGAAAAGAAACAGGGAATTGTCAAAATGGATGCAAAAGAAGTGTTCAGGAAATTATCACCAGAAAGGGGAAATGTCAAAATCAATGAAAATTGGAATTACAATTTTACTACCAGAGGCAGAAAATTAACAGTAAATCTAAAATTGAAAACTGGAGACCTTAATATGTCAGGATTCTAAAATACTAATTAACCAAATTGCTAGCAAGAAAAACACACAACGTGATGAATGAAGTGATACAGTCAGACCAAAGTTGTGTCATTCCAGAGAGAAATGGAATTGAAGATCAGAGCTTGTTGATAGATGTAATACATTATTCAATTACGTTTATAACTTTGGAATTTTTAATTGTTCAAAGTTTAAAATATGTTTCTGTGATATAAAGATGCATACCTCTAAGTGAATAGTTGTAGACGTCCAGCATGTATAATTCGAATAAACAACAGATTTACATTAACACACATATATATATATATATGTATTTTTTTTCCTCTTCTTTAGAAATGTATTCATTTGACTCTTCAGAGGGTCTGGCCTCCCTACTGGCAGGTTTGCGTTATAATTGCTACCTGTCTAAACAGTCAGTCGGTCTCCTTTTAAATGAGAAGAAAACCTGAAGATATTAAAGAAGCATGGGGCTTTTTCTTTCTTTCTGCTTCTCTTTTTCTCTCTCCCTGACACTGTTGTTGTTGTAAAAAAGCTTTTAAACAAGAAAAGGTTTAAAAGTTAACAAAAAAAATCCTTATACATTTCAGGAATCTTAATCCTTTAAACTGCAAGAAACACTGAAAAGAGCCATTGAAAAGCAACATAGAACAGAAAATTATAACAGTTTGGCTTAATTGAGGCTTTAAGCAAACAGGGAATGATAAACCGGGCAATTATCTGAGCCACAATAAGAATAAAGTCTATCCAGGTGTGACACAGAATAATATAAAAGATTTAAAGCAGATTATTTTTTTAGAGAATTTAATACTAGTTATATTAGGAATTTTCAATGTCCTTTAATCTCAGAAGATGATAAAAGAAAAAGAATTTGTTGTGCCTTAAAAAAAACATTACTAGAATGAAAAAGTATGCTGGCCAGGGCCATTAATTATATTCTACCGACAATCTTTCAGTGAATGGGATTTGCAAGGTGAGAAAGACTCTGACTGGATAGAGAGGTGATAGAGCCAGGACTATTTCCATGACTGATCTATTACCAATTTATTTAAAGCAAGAGGAAAATGTAACATGCACAAGGTTAATTTGTATTTATAAGGTAACCAATCAAACATTTGTATGTACATTGTCCAAACCCACCTTGTTCATTATAGGATTGTAGGTATAATGGGAACGACTCTCTCACACATGCAGAAGTCAGATTAAAGTCCTTAAATAGCATAACTTACACAAATCAGTGTGTTTCTTCGTGCCGGTCCCAAGCCCGGATAAATGGGGAGAGTTACGTCAGGAAGGGCATCCGGTGTAAAAGTTTGCTAAATCCATATGCAGAAAGATGATCCGCTGTGGCAACCCATAACGGGAGCAGCCGAAAGAAGAAGAAGAAGACGACGACTCATTTTCAGGTTATGGTTGTGAGTTAGTGAACCAGGAGAAATCCAAATTAATGTGTGGAGCACAGCCATGGGATAATCCCACAGACTGTGTGTGACTGGGGTGGTAATGGAACTGAACCACAAGATCCACAAGTAAAAAAACACGGATTACTACACTACCAAACTAGCCTTGGCCAATTGTCACGGTGGCACTAATCTGTTGAAAGTCAGGCAAAATAGTACCATCTAAAGCCATCTTTGAAGAAAAAAATGTATTACGTTATTTCTTTTATATCGCAGACCAGTGCTCAAAGGGGAATAACACATGAATGACACAAGAAGACAAATGTGGGATTATTGACAGCGCTGATAAAAATACTAAAAAATAAAGTGGTCGTGTAAAGCTGACTGAGACCCTGGCAAAACTTTAGAAACGGGTTAATACAGTGTTGTTTCAAACATACATACACACACACAAAACATGTTTACTCCATAACAGAAGTGTTAGCCTGGAGGACACAAGCATACGAGTGATTCTGCAGAAGGTATGACTAATATTTTAATTGATCATAATAATTGTTTAGGCATTAATGACAATGAGAAATCCAGAAAGGCCTCTCTTATGGTTTTTTCCACTAATGACACTATGTTATACACCAGGCAGAAGCAGCTTTAGAACGAAAATCTTAAAAACAAATTGTATTTCTTTTCTCTAGTTCAATGTTCTGAAGCGGAAAGGTTTCTTGTTGTAGCTATTATCTCAGTTCTTTACAAATCACTATTCTGTTCACTGTTATAAAATGGCACATTCGTAACTTGTTTAAGTGCTAGGGTAATCTTCTTGGACTGAACCTGTTTCATTTTTTTTTATCAATTCAACAGGGTCCATCTTGTCATCAATGTTCATGTTAAGTGGTTTTACTTTTGCCCCAGTTCATCATTAGGGCTATGTTTTTCATACATAACAATGAAACCAAACTAATGAATAAAACAATGCAAAATAATTTCATTGCTTTTTTTAATAAAACACTTGAAGACACTGCCAGTAACAACTAAGTGTGATTTTGAAAACAGTTTTAAGTCTGTTAAGTACAGAATTTACATGATTCATCTTTCTGAAATCACAAATAATCTCTGAAATTAATACAAATTCTTGGAAAGAAATTACTAATACTTTAGAGGAAGGGTGTGATTTATGTGTGAACAGAAAAGGAAGTGTCTTTGTGACAGATGTGACTAAAAGTACTGAATATTTCTTTCATCACTGCAGTTAACGCCACATCTTCTATATTTTTTTGTTGAGGGAATGGAAAGCACACTCCTGTGTCTCACATGATGTAGTTCTGTTTTAAACCAGTAGAAAATAAGTCCTCTTCTTAAGTGGTAATGTTTGGTATGGAAGTGAACCAGTTTTCAGTTTCATCTTTCTGTAATGTATTTTAAAAAGTACAATTGATTTCATGTAGTGTCTGCAGAAATATACAAAAAAAAGGGCTGTAAAAACATTGGGTGTATTGTTCCTGTATATCGTATAAAAAAGAGATATTAAAGATAATTGCACATATTTTCAGAACTTCCACTGTGAAGGTCTCATGAGAGGCCAGTCAGATTGCTGGAGGTCTGTAATCCAAGCTGTCTGAACCAGTGAGATCAAACATGACCTTCATTTATGCCACTAATGGTGCCAGTCTTTGCTAATACCTTACATCAGCCTTGTTACCAAGTGAGATGGTCCAGAGAGGAGCATCATATCACTGGGTACTTCTCTTACTGTCTTCACCATCTTCAAAGGAACACCTCAGTTAATCTCAGTTCTCAGCCATTATCTTATTCTGTCTGTTTATCACCATGAGACTTTTACATCATCTTATAAGGTATCCCTCCTTTCGTCTTTGCAGATTTAAATTTGCTGCCAAAATCCAAATAAAGTGCATCAACTGATCTCTGTAAATTGCTACTCACAGGGAGTCCCAAGTCCTTGCTTGTGGCCCTTATGTTACCCAAAATTCAAAAATGAACCAGATATGTTTTATTTACAATCCGTATGAACAGTTAGACCAGGGAGAAAGCATGTCCAGTTCCACTTTCATATACTGTATACAGTAGGTTCAATACTCTTTCTGTTAATGAACACATTGTTAAACTCCGTTGGCTTATTAGTGTTAATTTGCTACATTTCAGATATTTTTGATTTTTTTTATGAGAACACTGTCCATATGTTTTGATCAATATTTCCTAGTCCTTCGCTCTTCTCATTACAGATACTTTATCATAATTGACATTGTGTAACAAAGTATATAGGAACAGATTACCTGTGTAGCAGGTAATGATTTAAAGATAATTAAAAATGTTTATTCTTAAAAGGTAGGTAGTTTAAAATTTGAGCAACAAAGTATGTTGCAGTGGCAGCAATAACTGTCTCTTAACTAAGATAACAAAGGGAACAAACAAATGCAGCCACTGCTGCACTCCCTAACATACATACTACACAGAATCTACCAAGCAATATCCATCCATCCATTATCCAACCCACTATATTCTAACTACAGGGTCACGTAAGGCAAGGCAGGAAACAAACACCGGGCAGGGTGCCAGCCCACCACAGGGCACACACACCAAGCACACACTAGGGACAATTTAGGATCGCCAATGCACCTAACCTGCATGTCTTTGGACTGTGGGAGGAAACCCAGAGCACCCGGAGGAAACTCATGCAGACACGGGGAGAACATGCAAACTCCACACAGGGAGGACCAGGGAAGAAAACCCAGGACTCCTTACTGCGAGGCAACTGCGCTACCCACTGCGCCACCCCTCCAAACCATATTCCCTTTCCTATTTAATATCAGTCATAAGACACTAAACAAACATGAAAATAAAATAACAACCAGAGAGCAAGATACTGTACCTACAACTCAACTCTTTATTTTGATGCCCTCATGCGTGATCACGCTAATCCTAGAGTTACATATATGATTCAGTTGGTCTACTGAAACTGTCACCGTTTACAACTTTAACAGCCTACTCTGTTCTTCCTTTGCAAATTTTGATAATCACACAACAAATGCATCTAATTATATTCACCCATTTACTGAACATATTCAATCCAATTTTAGGCTTACTTGTAGTAAAATCTTATCTCAGCGGGTTTGAGACAAAGGAAGTAATATCCCTGGATGAGATATCAGTTCAGGCCATGACTGAAGGCAACATACTCACATAGACAAATTCATTTTTATAAAATTAATATATGTGCACGCCACGATTTTTAGTGCATTTATAACTAAAATAAATAAAATTGTTTTACTTAAAATTTCTTTATACATTTTATTAAAATTGAGGGTCAAAAACAAGTAATTAAAAAAGATTATAGTGCCCCCCCCAGTGTAAAGTTCATTCATCCATCTATTTTCAAACCTCTTATCCAGTTTAAACTGACAGAGGTGAGGACATAAAACAACAGGATGTAAGGTAAATACTAATCGATGATGTGACGCCATACTCATACTTACACATGCTGGGCTAACAATCAAGCTAACATGTCTTATTTGAAAAATAAAGCAACAGAGACATCAAAATGACTTGGGGTGCCAATGGCTACTCTATTTAACAACAGAATATGCAGAGTTGATGACTCTGCTTAAGTAATATGCAGGGACATTGGATATACTGTATTCATGTTGACGACAGGGCTCGTCTGTAGGTATTGACAGAAACAGAAAAGGGGGTCCCGGAAGAGGGTCTCAGATGATGTCACAGTTGGTCTGGTTGGTCTAGGTCTCCTTGGCTGCAGGTAGAAGTGAGAAGAGATTAGGGCTGCAGTGTAACGCTCGGTTCTTTCCCTGATGTACTCTTTACATTAAAACCCAAAAAAGATAAGAGTGCAGTATGCTCCTGTATGTCATTTTCAAAGAAAAAAAAATGTCTAATTTTTTTTTCTCAAAAGACAATAAAAAATAATAATTTTATCAAGCCAAAGTCCACAGGCCTGGACTGGATAAGCAGCCTCAGAAAATGGACAGTGACGCAAAATATTTAAATGTAAATATCAAAGGTACTATTAGTTATGTTGAGCCATACATTTTATAAATAACTAGGCTTGCCAACACCTGTGTTTGGTTAATCGGATATACAATTTTAAAAGCTTTTTTTTTTCTTTGGAATTATTTCAATTTCTTTATTTGTACTTTTACTTTAAAGCTTCATTGAAAACAATATTTGGAATTACCTTTTCTTCAAGATCGCATTAAATTTTGATTCCGTTTTTGGAGACATATTGTGACAACGCAATGTATAACTGCTCGTGAGTGAATATTGTTTCTGTTTCTCTACTAAATAATCTGACTTTTTCTAATGTTTGTCCCTGTGATTTGTTAATTGTCATAGCAAAAGTAATTCTCACGGGAAACTGTAAACATTTTAATACGAATGGCATATCAAGATCTCCTTTGGTGTCTAATGTTATTCGCGGAATATATACATTACCTTTCTTGTTAAAATTTGCATCGCTTCTCCGTGATTATAAATATACACCTGACCGAATTATGTATTCTTTGAAATTAAACGTGTTGTTGCTTTAACTGTTGTGGGACCACAGATTCTCATAGCGTATGGTCCATTATTGTGTAAATCTACGTTTTGTGCATTGAATGATGCGAAGGCAAAAAGACTTTGTTTTCTGCTCATTGTCTTTTATTTCTTACCTCGCATTGTCCTGCTATTTTTTCAATTACACCTGGCCCTGATGATTAATTTCCTTTTGTTTGCGCCAATGTGATCTTTACTATCTTTTTTTGATACTGTAGCGACTGACGTAATAAAGCGTCACAATTGCCGACTTTGTAACGCCAAACACAACTTTCTAGCACCCTCTGCAACCCCTCATCCCCCAGGTCTCACCCCCTCCCCTTTACCGCATCAATCAATACCCCACTATCAGTCTTCTATGCTGTACTCAATCGGACCGAACAGTCACTTAAAACAAAAAAGGCTTCAACCTGGCTGGGACACTACAATACTTTCGAATTTTACTGCTTTCATATACTGTACCTTTCTCTGCATGTGTATCGCTCCATTGTTTGTTTGAGCCTTTCGAATTCCACTGCTTTCATAATCTCTTATCTGCCTTTTTTTTCTCTCCAGCGCTTTTGGGTCTCTTTTCTCCGCGCTGCTCTTTCTTCTCTGCTTAGTCGTTGATGTTTCACCTAGAACGTATTGTTCTTGTACGCTTTATATGTGCTGAGAGCACAGGATCTGTGTGTGCTATGTGCCTTTTACACGCTGAGTGTTTTGCTGGCCATACTCTTATTTGATATTGTTTGCGTCTTGCAGGTCTTTTAAGTGTCTTCCGAGAAGATCATGTCTCGTCGCCCTGCTTTTCCTTTCCAGGATTTTTTTTTATAATAGAGAGATAATGCCATAGTTGGAGGTAAAATTGAACAATAACCTGCATTGCTACCTTATAGCTCCAAGAATCTGGATTTAAACTTCAACCTAGCTACTGTATGAGTGAAATATAAGTGTTCTCTCCATGTTAGTTTTTATCTGTGATTTCCCCAGACATTCCAAAGACATGTTGGTTAGACTAATATGTGATTCTATATTAGTAATGCAGTTAAGATGGCACATGCTTTGTGCAAGAAATGCTGGAATAGCCTCTGGCCCTTGTAACTTTAAACTGCACTGAGCAGTAATTAAAATGGATGGATGGTTAAAAATTACTAAGATACGCAGTGTGGTCAGGCGGCGAAAGGACACACTGGAATCAGTCCAAATTTTGGGATGCTAACGAAGTGAACAACAAAGAAAAAGAAACGAAAAATGCAGAAATGCGCTGCTCAGTGGTTCCAGGTTCCTCCTACTTGGGAGTCAGTCTGGTGCTCTGCTCTGTGGCTTGCTCTAGATTTCCAAAAAAAAAAAAAGGATGCCTCTCTTTAGGCTACCTGTCCATTATGGCAAAACTCCAGAAAGGATGGGGCTAGGTGCCTTTAAAGGGCGGTCTCTCTGAGCTGTGAAGGAAGAAGAGAAACAGGACAGTCAGCAGTAGCCCCCCCTCTCATCTCTGTGGGTTATTACATACCTTTACCAAGCCCTCAGAGGAGTCCACCAATGCCCACACATGACTCAACACTACTCTTAGCTTGAGCCAGAAGGGGCAAGCGGATCTCACTGTGAGGTTGTGAAGGTTGGAGAAGACATCTGCATTGGCGTGAAGTGATCCTTTCCAGTGTACTATTTCAAATGTATACAGCTGGAGACTTAGGAACCACCGTGTGGCCCTCAGATCTGAGTACTGACGAGAGGAGAGCCACTGCAGAGGTCTGTGGTCCATGATCAGCATGAATTTGTGTCCGAGCAAGTAGATCCAGGGGCCGGCTTTGTGGATGGCCTGGAAGATGTCTCAAATGTATTCTTCCCAGCTGCTGGAATAGGCAATGACAATGTCGAAGTAGGCAGCACTATAGGCATTATGGGACTTGAGCTGTTGGTCCACCAGACGCTGGAAGGTCGCCAGAGGCCCATGCAGCCCAAAAGGAAGGACTCGGTACTGCCAGTGGCCAATAGGGTTACTAAATGTGTTTTTCTCTTTTGCTGCTTCTGACAAGGGAATCTGCCAGTAGCCTTTTTTCATGTCAGGGAATGACAGGAAGCAGGCTCCAGGAGGACATCCACCCTAGGCATGGCATGGGCATCGAAAAGAGATATCTGGTTAAACCAGCGGAAGTTGCTGCAAAAGTACCAATTTCCCGTCTGGTTTAGGGATTAACACGATAGGGATGGACCAGGGACTGTAAACTAGCCTCTATCATGCCCAGCTCCAGCATCAGATGTATCTTCAAATCCACCTCTGCTCTCTTGACCTCCGGAAGTCAGTAGGGTCGCTCAAGTAGGACCACATCTGGCTCTGTGACGATATTGTGGGTAATCAACGATGTGCAGCCCGGCCGGGTACTGATTACTCCTTTCACTGAGGCTGTTAGAGCACCTAACTCCTGTCTTTGCCGGGGGCTGAGCTTATCACCATAATTGATTTGTTCGGCACCTGTAAACATGGAAACAGTGGGAGGAGCCACTGATTCGAAGGTGTCACAGTATACCTATGGTTTTAGCAGGTTAACTTGGTATACCTGCTCTCGTGGATGCAGATTGGAGTGGTAAATTAAATAATCCACCAGTCCTTTTCTTTCACACACCTCAAATGGAGATTCTTTTCCGCAAGTTTTGTCAGCATACCATTGATTGTACATGAAAAGATACTGGCAATGATCACATCAAATCTAAAATCCATCTCAAGAACAAGGAGAAATTAAGATCAAAAAAGTGTTACCTGAAAGAAGAAACAACAAAATCATCAGATGCAAGACGCTAGTTTTTGGAGGACTTTGTGGCCATGCAAGTCAGACATACCACTCAAAAATTATTAGGCATTGTAATAAAAAAGGTGCGCTGCCAGAAAATGAGAGCAGTCTTCATCAAACTCATTTGCCCCGTGTCTTTGAACAACATATGGAGGCTGTTCTTCAAAAGATTTGTGGCAATAAAATTTATGTTGTAGTTGATGAAACCACTGATAGCTGAGACCACATAGTTCTCGAGATAGTGATAGGTGAGTAAACATTTGGCTGTATGGTATTCTTTTATGTAGGCAGTTCTAAATGTACATGAAATTATATTTAACTGGCATTAACAAGTCTTTCCCATATAAAAATGTTAATAGTGAACAGCATTGGTTGTTAACGGGTTCCGTTTAAAAAATTAACAACGATGCTTCTGGATTTAATAAATGTTTTGCCCGGTGACAAGGCACACAAGGTCCACATTTGGTTCTTCCATTGTAAACTCAGCACCTACACACCTGGGCAGAATAGCAGGCTTCTCCTCAGATGCAACAAGCACTTAAAAGTGGGTCACTCTTTCTTTTTTTCTGTTTAATTCCTGGATTTAGCATCTTGCAGATTAGTTTGCTTTTGCTTTGTAATTAATTAATTTAGGATATATAGTAGATGAAGCTACAGATGTAATGATGCACATTTTCAATCCGTAAACATTTAAGGTTTAAGAATCATTAGAAATAATTTACATAATTACAATTACAGGTACTGAAGTCCAGTATTTTTTGACAGATGCTATCTTTATGGAGAGCACCTTTTCACAGGCAGCACTCCAGTCCCTTCACAACAACCAGATGAATCTTAATGACATTTTAGAAATGGTTACAGACAATGAATCATACTGGTTCAAATCAGCACAGTACCTCTCTGAACATATTCACTTCTACAAAAAGTTATTTCTGGCAGAGAACACATCAGCTTAGGATGTAACAAATATCCTAGACCCTAAAAGTGAAGTTAACCTTCACCTCAGAAGGATGCATCAAACTAGTAACAGCCCTTAATATTTTGGAGGGCACTCAATATCCTACTGCAGTCTCAGGATACAGCATCATGGAATATCTGGGCTCCTACCTGATGAATGGAACTGCAAAATAAGTTTCACTTGTGCTAGTGTGCTGTTTCATTAAAAGGAATGTAAAGTGTAATTTCATTATTTTTTGTTTTGGTGTAGCTGTTGCTACTTACAGTTAAACAAAAAACAAAATGTAAAAAAATAAAAATCTGAATCAAGAAAAAATAAAACAGTGAAAACCGAAAATCAAAAATAAAATGGATTCCATAGAGCCCTACTAAATGTACATAAGAATAGCAAGTAGTCCTTGCGAGTCAAAGAAAGAGTGAAATAGGTGTATGGATATTAGCCACTGTGGAGCCGGCACACAGACAGGCGGACATGTTGTTAAATATCACCACGTTTATTTACACAATTATTTACAATTAAATGGTCACTCAGACCCAGTTCAGTTAGTGCACAAATCCCAAACACAGTCATGGCCACGCAATGCCTTCTTCTCGGGCCGCCTCCACTCTCCTCTCTTGCCTCGTCCTCTTCCACCTGACTCTAGCCTTGAATGAAGGGAGATGGCCCCTTTTATAGTCTCCCGGATGAGCTCCAGGTAGCTCCCGGCATTCCCTCATTGGCCACACCCCAGCGTGGCGGAAGTGCCGGCTGTTCTCCCGGCAGCTCTCCGGGTGTCCTTCCTAATCTTCCCCCCAGCACTTTCTGGTGTGGCGGAAGTGCTGAGGGAACAGGTCCCCAAGGCATTGGGGCGCCTCCTGGCGGTGACCACGGGCCCCTGAAGGGTGGGGCTTCCATGCCCTTAATCCATGGCCCCCAAAGCAACCAGGAAGGCGCCCCCACGTGATCCAGGGTGGGCGCAGACCCACATCCGGTCCCTCACGGCGTCCCGGCCAGGTCATTGCCCCTGGCATCCCTGACACCACATAAACCACAGAAACAGCCTCCGAGATTATAAGCTATATATATATATATATATATATATACAGTATACGTATTGTCACATACGTGCAAATAGGAGGCAGCTGAAGGGCTTAGAGACTAATGTTTACAGATCCGCCAAGGGTGTGGCAGGGTGCACTGACTCTCTTTCTAAGTCTCGTGCAGACCTTTCCCGTGAAATCCTGCCAGGTGCCGGTGCCTCAGTTTAGAGCACGTCACTTCCGGTCCTGGCCCCGAGGACGACATCACTTCTGGTCCCGGCTCCATGGACGACGTCACTTCCCCCAGACTCCCTATAAAGCCTCACTCCCCTTTTCTGGATTTCAGTTCTGTTTTGGACTCAGTCTTGTAAACTACTTTTGTCTTCCAATTCTTTAATTTTGCAGCCAGGAACATATTATACAGGTGGCTGCCCCAAACCTTTACCATGTCTGGAGTCTCACTGTGTCACAGTATATGTACAGGGTGGAACAAAATTTTTCCACACTTCTCAAGGTCATTATGTGAGGTAGAGGTAGCCAAGTGGGTTGAGTTGGGGGTTCTTTAATAGGCAATCTCTTGTAGTTTTCAGTCAGCAACATGCCTTGGTCCGGTGCGCACCGTGCTTTCGCTTTTGAAGCGCCCTTCAAAACAACGAATCTATCATCACTACACAACGTGCCTTCCAAATGCACTTCAGCATTCCTCCTAAAGGTAACATGCCAAATCAGAAAACAATTCTTCAGTGGCTGGTTAAACTTAGAAAGACGGGTACAACATTGAACAGAAAATCACTAGGCCGTCCTCTGACTGAACAAACTCCTGAAAACATTCAAGCTGTAACAGCATTAATTCTGCAGTCTCCTAGACACTCAGCGCTCAAACATACTTCTGCCTTAGGCATTTCCAACACATCTTTGAGGCGGATTTTGCATGAGGACCTTAATTTCCATCCATACAAAGTGATGGTAGTGTAGGAACTCACGGAGAGAGACTGGAAGGGCTGTAGAGAGTTGTGCGCAAACATTCTGCAAATCGTTCATTGAGATGCCATAGTCATGTTCAACAGTGAGGCATATTTCCATTTGAATGGTTGCGTAAATAAGCAAAACTTTCGCTATTTGGCTGAAACCAACCCTCGTGAACTTCATCAAAGACCAACTCCTGCACAGTGAGCATGTTACAGTTTGGTGCACTGTTGCACAATCTTGCATTATAGACCCTTACTTTTTTGATAAGGGGGGGAGCAATGGTCATTGTTACTTCAGAATGTTACACTGAAATGCTAGAGAACCTTTTGTGGCCCCAACTGAAAAAAATGGATGTGGTGGATGCCTGGTTTCCATAGGATGGAGCAACCGCTCATACGGCACGGAGATAAATGTAAGTTTTGCGGGAGATGGTTCCAGGGAAGCTGATCTGGCGAAGTGAATTTTTAAATCAAGTGGCAGAAATTATTAGGAATTTTACAGAAGGGGAGTATGATATAGCCAGAGGTGAAGTGCTAAAGGCCAGTATACTCATCATCAGGTTTAAACCAAGATTGCTAAACTTAGTCCCTCTGACAATGCCAGACTTGTGGCCAACCTACTACTTCCTTAGTCTTTTCAATATTTTGCAATAAAGTTTGGACTGTGCTTAATGAGAGCGGCCATCTTTTATAAGGCCACCATGATGTCACAGGTTGGGAACTTATATTACATGCTTAATAAACATGCAGTATTTTAGTGACAAGACACACTATAGCAGTGCCCCTTAAACTGCACTTATACAAAGAAATACAGTACATAGAATAGCAGTGACACAATTACGCAAAATGGTGACAAACTTACATTCCTGAAACAGTGTCAGAAATAATATATAAATAATAAAAGAAAACACATCTTCATTTGCCTACTCCTGACCATAAGCACAAGAGCAACAATTAAACATGAAATTAGAAATGATAAAAAGCACCAGGAGCAAATCATTTTACTGATGTCAAATCTAAAAATTGTTTTTTTTAAATTAGAAGAAAGTGAAGTGTATTAAGAACAAGGGTGAAATGGGAGATACAGAAAAAGTGTAAATACTTTTAATAAACATTTTTCTGAAATTTTACTCATGAAGATTTCAGTAACATATAGATGAATATGTTGAATTAATGATTTTACAATTAGGAGGAATGCTGAAGTGTGTTTGGAAGAGTGATTAGAACTGAAATCAAAATAACCTGCTAAGACTTGACAACATTTATTCAAGAGTGTTTAGTTACACTTTTGTTTATACAGTATAGAGTATATACTAATAATTAGATATTATAGTGAAACTTTTGATAATATATAGCAGGGGTCCCCAATTCTGGTCCTGGAGGACCACAGTTGCTGCAGGTTTTCATTCTAACCCTTTTCTTAATTAGTGACCTGTTCTTGTTGCTAATTAACTTCTTTTGAATTAATTTTAATTAACTTTCTCTTGAAGAATCAGACCCCTTAATTGTTTCATTTTCCTTAATTAGCTGCCAAACAATAATGAGATAAAACATGAGCCAAAACATGACCAGCAAAATGTGCCAATCATACACTATCTGAAAATAAAGAAAATGAAGATTTCAAGAATGCTGATCTGCTCAGGTCCCAAAAACATTTTATCAGTGCTCTTAGAAAAGAGAAAATCAACAATTTTAGAAATGTATGCTACTGCACAATGAGAGCAGCCTCAAGCCTCCGGTTTAATTAACGACAAGACTCGGTGCCTAATTAAGCAACTGGCTGGAGTTTATTGGTGGGAGTTTGAGGCCCTGACTTAGTTGGACTTCAGTTGGCTCACTTATTTCACATTTCATTTCTATTTGGGTGCCATTTAAGGAAAGAAATGAAGCAATTCAGAGGAGCGCTAAAGAAATTCAGGGAAACAAATATTAAAAAAAAAAGGACAATTAAAATTAATTCTTAAGAAGTTAATTAGCAGAAAACAGGTTACTAATTAAGAAAAGGGTTTAAATGAAAACCTGACATATAGTATATACCTCTAATATGTGTTTTTAGAAATCACAGCATACAGGACAGAATTCTTAAGGAGTGGAGCATTATATATAATGTATAACATATAATATCTCTATCTATATATATATATATATATCTATCTCTATATATAGGGTGGTCCAGATCTAATTATGCAATTTTCATTACACTATAACTTATTAAGTTTATTACATAGAGAATTCACAACTGAATGGAGGACAAGTGGGACATTACATGGAAAATCAGTGAATTAATTCAATGTAAGTCCATTTTTGTCGATTACAAGATCCATCCATCCATCCATTTTCTAACCCGCTGAATCCGAATACAGGGTCACGGGGGTCTGCTGGAGCCAATCCCAGCCAACACAGGGCACAAGGCAGGAACCAATCCTGGGCAGGGTGCCAACCCACCGCAGGACACACACAAACACACCCACACACCAAGCATGAATTTAGAATCGCCAATCCACCTAACCTGCATGTCTTTGGATTGTGGGAGGAAACCGGAGCGCCCGGAGGAAACCCACGCAGACACGGGAGAACATGCAAACTCCACGCAGGGAGGACCCGGGAAGCGAACCCGGGTCTCCTAACTGCGAGGCAGCAGCGCTACCACTGCGCCACCGTGCCGCCCTTCTATTACAAGATATTTCGAACAATTCTTTTGTCTTGCATTGTATTCCCTGCATTGCATTTAAAGTTGCATAATTAAATCTGGACCACCCTATATATATACATATAATATATATATACACATATAATATATATATATACACATAAAATATATATATATACACATATAATATAACATACATATAAAAAAATAATATATATATATATATATATATATATATATATATATATATATATATATATATACGTAGGGTTGTCACAAGAACAGTACTAGCTTATTTTTGTTTTACAGTATCTGGAGTAAAAGTTGGTACTGCACTCATGCATAAATGTAAGTATACAAATTATTCCAAGAGGCACAATAATAAGTGAGAAAAAACTGAGTAAAAACACAAGGCTGAAGTTAGTTACTTATTCGGCTAGCTGCTTATATGCAAAGGTGACTCAAAGTGATAGTGCTGCTGATAAAGCATTGCTTACAAATATCTGGTGTTTGAGGCAGGAGTATTTCAATGCAATTGCAGGGATCATGCTTATTTAAACAAAAAAAGCAAAAAAAAAAGCTAAAACAAATATCTACACCCATACCCAGGCTTTAATTATTGACACATTTACCCCATTAAAGTGTTACTTCAGAAATAGATTTGTGTGTAGTTTGACAGTGCTAGGATGTAATCGATCAGATGTGAGTTGCAGTCATTGGACTTGTAGTTTCACAAAGTTGTAAAAGGAGACAAAATGATAATGAAATTAATTACTTTTTAATACTGTGCTCTACATAGTACCTAAAAGCCTTTGCATTCATCATCTAAATGACACAAGCAGGTCTACAGATTTAAATTTAAGCATCCATTTTTTTATTTTATTGATTTTATTATAATCAAATAGCATTTCATGCAAATAACTAAAGTTTTACAAAAAATAGGTTTGAAACAAATCAACCCCCACCCCTCTCCATCCATTTTCGAACTGATTTATCCAGTTCAGGGTTGTGGTGGACCCTCACAATAAAATGAGCTGCTCAATTTGTTAATACCAAAATAAAAAATAAAAAATTACAGCTGCAAAGCACAACGCACTGCAATTATACCAGTTAGCAGGGTGGGAAAAACAACATAGCTAAATACAAATAGCAAATAATAAATGTGTCATTCACTTGGTTTTTGAAGCCAAACTAATGCTCATTAGTATAACGTATTAAATTTAATGAATGTATTGAAAGTACATTTGTCACACATTTCAATGGCGCGTTGGTGAATGTAATGCAGTCTACCAGTTAAACTGCAAGTCCAATTAATATTCTAATTCTGGATTTGTACACAGCCTAAATAATATCAAAGTTTTATCAGTTATATAAGATACATTGAAAACAACACAACAATTGTGTTTATGGAAAATCAGATACAATGGATTAATGTAAAACTACTCAGTCTGAATTTACAAAGTTTGGACAAATAAAAAAAAAAGTATAGGTTTTGAAAAGTAAAGTACTTTGAGTTTATTTTCTGAATTATCTTGGAATTCACTAGTTTAACAGTACAGATATTATAAAGTTTGAATTTTTATTTTGACAATTGGTTTTGAAGCCAATTTTGCTTTTCAGTTACTGGAGGGAAAATGTATAGAATAAATCGGGAATGTGCACATTGTCAGATAAATAAGGCTGCCCATGATGATGTCATCTTTATAAACCCTATCCTCAAATACTCCCAAATTTATAAAATTCTCCTCATTAAAGGATGTAAATTCCCCAATAATAGTTCAAGGCAATTTGCAGTTTATCACAAAGAATTATCCCAAGAATACCTCACCTTTAGCATCTCTTGATTTATGAAGTAATGAATAACCTGGTTATGCTTTTAATGAGGCAATAGTGTCGGGTTTACTAAGCCAGGTTTCAGTGAGAGAACACAAATCAGATTTTGTACTTAATATAATTTACCAAAGCAGCTGTTTTTCCCAAGAGCAAATATTTAGTAAGCAGTATTTTAAACTGCAAGAATGTTTCTAAACTGGTGCTGTATTTATTCTTTAATTTGAATTAAATTACTAATATAGTTACCCTTAGTCGAGGATCTGATTTAAACTCTTCACCTATGCTCTTTGTCTTTTAATTACCAAGCGATTTAGGTTTTGCTTCAATACTACATTTATAAGATGCCCCAACACAGGGATTCTGAGTAACAGCTACAGAACAGTAACAGGTGGGATAGAAAGTCTGAAATTTAGGTTTCCCAAGGCTGCAGCTTGGATTATGCTCTAATCAGTCCGTCAGACAGTTTTGCTGCCATATTTTGAGATAACACAAAAAAATCTCCTCCAGTTAGAATGAAGACCATCTCTTGAAAAATTCAGGGCTTCCCCAGAAAATATCCCAATGGTTTGAAAAGGGTATCCTTTTATTTGCATAACTGGTTTCTAACTAGTAGTGAAGGGAATGCGATCTGCTCTAAATTACATCCCCGCTATATAATCTTGGTATGGGGTCAGTCACCCATTAAATTCCGACATTTTGTTTTAGCTTTGCTGCATAAAGATATGAAGTTTCTCTTTATTAAATCAGGTCACTGCAAACAGTTATTGTTTGGGCCAACAATAAAGCAGACACTTCATTGTCAACCAGGAAGTCAATTTAGCCTCAATGTTGTATACCTGCACCCCCGTGAGGTATTTAACTTTAACTGGATTAACATAGTTTGGAATTCTAACATTCCAAAATAAGGAGTTGCAAATTAAGAGCAATTCGTTGTTCTTGGCCTTGGCATTTGCTGCTGAGCACTGAGAATCTGTTCTGATTCCAAATTGGTGACCTGGATGCTGAGGGACTAAATTTTGACTTCTTAGACCCCCGTCTTATTGTTATACACTCGCTCTGTGGCTGAATTGATGCTGCTGATTTTATCCGCATACGAACTATAGTGGGCCATGAAGAGACTCAATCTGAATAAACATAAACAAATTGTCATAACAAACCGAGTCAATCCAATTTTAGTTTGCCTAATCCCTATCAGGTTCCCAACACATTCCTCCAAGGCACATATTTTCCTGACCAACTTTAAGTAAACTACACATTTTTGGCATGTGAAGAGCTGTTTAATTTTGGACAGAAACACTAACCTATATATACTGCAGGACACAAAACATATAAATGTGCCATTGACAGGCAGAGAACATATTCAACTTAAGTATTGAGTTCATGTTTATCATTATGTATGGAGAACCTTTGGTGCTTTCTGAGTTCAGCTAGTTCACTGGGAGACCCTCACTTTCAGGCTTTCACCAACTGCTTATGATCAGCTTCGTGCTGTTGGGTTTCTTCTTCTCATCAAATGTCAGCTTTTACTCCAGTTGCAATGTTTCTTTACTAACAGATTGAATTTTTTTTTTCTTTTTACTTAATGCTGTAAAACACTCCATGTATATGTCAGACAATGCTGTGCTTTGCTTCTGCTGCTGCTTGTGCTTCACTTCTGTTGAACAGAACATAACACCGGAACAGCAAGGTATGGAATATCAAATGTTAAGAACATAGAGTTTAAGATCCTTCAACAATCTATTTTGAGAGATAGTGAAAGAAAGAGGAGAAGGAAGAGAAACTGAAAAATGTTTTAACATTATTCATACACCAAATAATTTTCACAATATCGGGCATTTTCAGGTATGAATGTAAATAGAAAAATAAATAAATAAGTAAGAATACAAATAAAAACACATTAACAGGTTTAGCTTTTCATCAGTTTGCAGACTCAGCACTTTTGTCAGTTTCACAATAAACTTCACCTGTTGCTCAGCAGACATACTGCTGGCTCCGTAACTATGCAAGGTACTTATTGCTTCATTGTCAAATTACCAATCCAAAGCATAACAGCATTCTGTCCAGGTATGCACATTCTATTTAATTTATCGGAGCATCAAAGAACAATTTTATTTTTCAAGAAGGATTTCTCAGTACTGTCCAAAGTGACAACAAAAGGCTAATACCTGAGAATTCAGTTCAAACATTTTTCACTCATGATCTGCTCTCCACAAAGCATTTCACTTTAAGATTTTGTTGAGAGCACATTTCAAATTAAAGCGGTTGAATTATGCCCTGATATACAGTACAATAAGGTTTAATCAGATGTATCAGAAGCACTATGTAAGGAACTGAGTACTTGTATTTTGTTCCCAGGGCTAATATTATTAGTTCACTGGCGCTCCTTGCTCTTGAACATGCTACATAAAACCGTCCTGTCATTGATCAAATTTTGCTTTTCCTATGGTAATGAGTAGGAATAATTGGAATACTGGGGTGGGTATAAATATAATCTCACCCTGTAGCAGACCCTGTAAAATTGGTACATATAACACATATTTGAAAGGAACACTTTGAATCTCTAATCTTGAACCATTACAAAGTCAGAGGATTTGGATCAAAAGCAATATATACTGAATTGTGGTCTCCTTTAGTTATTTATTTAAAGCTTTAACATTTACAGGCTGTGTATTTATGTGCCCCATGGAATGAAATCAAAGTTTTAAGCATTATGCAGAAAAAAACAGGTGAAAGGAAATTCTCATGAACTATGGAGAATATGCATTTCCTCTAAGTTCTGTCTGTGGGGGACACCTTTAGTGCATTGTGTAAGTATTTAACCTGCCCAAGATATGCTATCATTGCTGGCTTGTGTTGTATATAGGTTTTGAAGGGGGCTAGTAGATTGTACCGACGATTAACGGTTTCTACTTTGCAAATGAGAGCGAAGCACTACATAGTAGTCTTATCTTGAAGGGAACAGCACAGTTCTCCACGATATTGTATGTATTTTGCCACTAAGCCGCCCCTCCTAATCTTTCTTATTTCTGAACTTTATGTATATAAGATTGACAATACAATCTTACATTCACATGAGGCCAGGCATTGTCCTGCACCAGGAGGTACAAAATGTGCAGACTACAAGAGGAATAGTCTTATGAGGAATTATGACAGAACAAAAACAGTAAATGGTAAAACAAAACTGCTAATGCAACCAAAATCTTCAGCAATATTTAACATTTCAGTTTACTTTTCTTTTGTCAGAGATGGAATATCGGCAGAAAAAAAATAATTTGTCTAGATAATAGAAAAGCAATATGGCTCCACGCCATTGTAATGTATGGGGGATAGTGAGCATGTTCCATCTCTGTAGACAAATGGATGGACCTCAAATGATATTTGCAACTGGAGCTCAACAGTGTATTAGCAACTTTTGACTGTGAATAGCAAATCTGAGACATTGTCATCATGATGTGTATTTCCTAAATGCATTCAAGGCCTTCAAGATCCACCTCAAAACTTCCACCACTTCACCCCCTCATAATATAAGCTGTCAGTTCACTTCTATTATACAGTATGCCTGAACAACATTAAGGAAAGTAAAATATAAACGGATAAAAACAGGTGAGAAGGAGGTAAGGTAAAATGAGAACTCACCAGAGATCCTCTCAGTAGAGAGGAACAAATCCCTGCCTACCACCACCCACAATCTGTTCATCCTAGAGAAGGAGCACATAGCTCCATGGGGAATAACACTGACTTCATAAAGGGCTAACAAACAATTAGCGGCTGCCAGCATGGCTTTGACGGAGGGCTAATTGCTGACTGCTATTTAACACAAGATCAGCCCATGTGGGGTAACTGGGCTGTTGTGTAGCAGAGAGTAGCCAGGGGGCATAAAGTAGCAGACAATGAAAGGCTTTGCAGGCCATTCAGGTGCTACAATGTAGGTCCAAATCAGGAGCTTAATTTGTCGCTGCTTTCAAACTGAGCGTGACGAGCCCTCTCGTGATGAATAAGGGCCAAGAAACACTGTCAGCCTTCACAAAAAATAACAAAGCAAAGTAATTTCCTCCAACTAGCATCAGGCACACTCAGTCAGCAATGTACAAAGGCAAAAGCCTATAAAGATGAAAATTAAAAAGCATCTGAATGAGACCGCACACTCAGTTTATAGGAAGTCTGTCCAGCTTGCTCTGTAACACCTGGCAGTCAGCTAAACTGGGCTAAGCACTTCAAGTCATTTACATTGATACAGTAGTGAACGTATTCAGGAAACGTTTAAAAACGTTTACTTGTGAGAATTAAAACAACTTGCAACTTTAAAATATCAGGCTACATGGTCGATATTACAAAAGAAGACATTTCTAAACACTTCATTTGTGGAACAGAACAGGTATTTTTCTTATTAATACAGATGAAAACTAAGACTATTATGTAAACCTTAAAAGTTTTAATACCACTAGCTGATTTTACAGGTTAGGGATAGAATGGCATCCTGTCCAAGGTTAGCTGGGACTTACATTGACTTCATGATCCTGCTTCAGGAAAAACAAATCTACAAACGAAAAAATGCTTAGTAACTAGGCAATCACCATTTAGAAATAATTTTTCAAAGTTTGTATTGCAGCATATTCAATATTTTGCACAAGCCTCAGAGAAAGACTTTACAAAGAATCTATATATATATAATTCACTAAGGCAAGACAGCCATGGAAAGCACGCCGGAAGGGGAGTGGATTCACTAAGCCGCCGACAAGTAAGACACCTATGGCGCACGCAGGAAGGAGCCACGCCGGAGGTGAATCTCCATATGCTGTGTGTAAAACGGTTTGCGAGGGGTATCCCATGGGATCCTTAAAACAATCCTTTACAACTGAGCTCAAAACACAATGAACTAAGCAGTCTTTAAAAAACGAGTTTTCGGTTACGACGCACGACCGCGTGCACCATAGCAAACTGTTTTACACACTACATACAGCAATTCGCATCCGCGACAAACATGCGTCTTCTTAGATGCTCCTGCAGGAACACGGAAAGTCTACGTGAGTCACAGGTGCATCTGGACTGTGCAAAGACGACAACGACTCAAGTGACGAGTTGGAAGTGGGCACATGAGTGATGGCGGTCCGCCAGTTTTCAATCAGGGACGATTGTGTGTTGGTTCATTCCGTGCATTGTTACAATGTTGCTTTTCTTGCTGATTTATTACATTACCAATTTTTCAAATGTTAATTTTCTCCCTGTGCTGAAAAATCATTAAAAAACTGGCCTGACTATGCAGCATATGGTACGCCGCGGGTTGGCCAATCTAATATAAAACGTATATATCAATGCATGTTGTATCCTTATCCAATTAAATAAATTTCCAATATTCAAATTAGAATATTCCCAAAGTATGAATATTCACAACAGTTCTTTGTCAACACACCTATAGTGTTTGCCTATACATAAGCACACACTTCAGTATCTAACAAGATAGATAGATAGATAGATAGATAGATAGATAGATAGATAGATAGATAGATAGATAGATAGATAGATAGATACTTTATTAATATTCTCAAACCCACCACAGCCTACCCTAGCATATTTGGGTGCATTATGTGGTGCCAATCTTTGTCACACTGTGAGTCACCAATCAACCTGATTTCTGCATATTGCAGGTGTGTGAGGAAGAGTGAGAAAAAGGAGCAAAGCCAGAGAGAAAAGAAGAACATGCAAACTCCACACAGACAACAAAACAGACAAAAGGTTGAATTTCTTGGTGTTGAGATAGCATTGCTAACCATTACATCACCGTGCTGTGCTTCAGAAAAAATAATATATCAAAGTCACATGGTGATTTCCTATGGTGGGCTGGCGCCCTGCCTGGGGTTTGTTTCCTGCCTTGCGCCCTGTGTTGGTTGAGATTGGCTCCAGCAGACCCCCGTGACCCTGTAGCTAGGATATAGCAGGTTGGATAATGGATGGATGGATGGATGGACGGACATGGTGGTTTCTACCTCACAGAATCCTGGGTCTGCTCAATACTTCATCTGTGTGAAGCCTGCCTATTCTCACCAAGTCTGCATGAGCTTCCCTGCATGTACAGTACGTAAATGTGACTTTTGCCCAGGGGTACAGAAATGCATGGATACATTCATAAAGCCTGACTTTTTTCAAATCTGCTTAATCCAAATTCAGATTGCTAGAGCTGAAGCCAATTCTGCCAGCAATGAATGTACAAAAAGAAATGTTCCTAGACAGGGCACCTGTACAGTAAAAGGCCCACTCGTACACATACCATTATCCTTAACTGTACCTCTTTGAGGATGAGGCAAAAATCCATGAAGACATGTGGAGGTGCAAACTCCTCAAAGATAATGACTGGTTGTGGGATTTGACCTCAGGATGCCGGATCTATGAGACAGCAAACCTTTGCTACTATGCCAGATAGTTTAACAAAACCCCCAGTAAGGCAGGTCTGGAAACACATTTGAAATAAAACACACACATTCACTTTCCAAACCCATTCATATTAGAAGACTGTTGCCTATCAAATCTGAATTAAGCAGAATACAGTAATCAGCCCTGAATAAGACTTAAGCTAATCAGAGGGCTGATCGAAATCCAAGTAGCCCTCATGTTCTGAACAGGTCTTGTTCAAGCTGATTTTCACAACCCAGTTTTGTAGGTAAGCCAGAATATGAACTGAAAATACATAATGCTTTATTAATTTTACTGAAAAACATTTCAAACATAATAAAATAACAGTAAAGCAATATTACTGTAGTTTAAACAACAAAACCACATTTAAACTAAAATGAACCATGAGTATGTGCAGTATGTTTACCTTATGCTTAAGCAACCTGCAGTTTTTGATAATCATGAATATAGCGGGTTGGATGGAAGTACCTCAGATTTAGAAAAGGCGTAATGATGCCTTGAAAGGCCACCTTTAATTGATGATTGATTCCTCAGTACAGAAGCCCCATCTTTGCTGAGGGATCACTACAGCTGGCAATGAATGTAGTTGACAGATCTCATGAGCTTGAGAATGTTAGATTACATAATTAGAAATTGCAGGATATGAAAAATCATACAACTGCCATCTGACTTTCCAGCATTCTTACAAAGTATCCCAAAATTGCCACATTCTGAAAGCCAATATCGAGCATGCCTGACAGCTCTAGTGATTATCAAAAGGTTTTTAAATTATAATAGGTTCAGTCTCAATCTCAGTTTTTTTGTGTTAATTTTTTGCAATTCTCACGGTGTGAAAACCAACATATTAGACAAACCCACCACTATCCTGGTTGTGTAGGCAAGAACACTCACTTTCCCTGTTTACTTGCAGCTGGATTGCATGTAATGTACTTCAGCCTGTGTGCTCATTGATTGTTTACTCTCACACGCACAAAAGGCCACCACTGCAACTTAAGATAAAATCAAACTTGACTGATTTTTTCAGCGTAAGTAAAATGCTCAGTTGCAAGGGATGTCAAACTACAGTGAATGTCTGATAGTAATGGAAGCACGCCACGACTGATTCCGACTCACTAAGACTAAGTAAATGAAGTCTGTGACTAGAAATCTTTGCAAAAGTTACGTAGTATAATGATGGCTTAAGATTGTCACCTCCACCACGCAACACATTTACTCCCAAAGACGGCAGAGCTGTGAGGCATTATTAGGATGCTGGGAATTAGCAGGCAGCTGCCTATCTCTTTCAATATTTATGCCAGAGATTATATTGTGGCCGCAAGTGCGGGTTTTGCTGATGGATCGCTAAGAAGGTCACCTCTCCCTCCCAACTGCTGTATTGCTCGAGATGGCATGGCTGTGATATGCGCAGTTGCCACTAGTGATGCTTCAGTCCATCGGCCGCCACCCAATACAAAAGACTCCATCCAGGATTGGTAAATTGATCGATCACAAAAAGCGATTTTCTTAGTCCCTGCTTTACAGTATTTTAATTAAATGTGCAAGACATTTTAGCTCAGGACACATTAGTTTTGTTTCACAGATTGCTGCAACTTAACATTATTTGGTAATGTTATTATGATGATTTTATAGGTGATTCATTCCAGGTTAATTTGCAATTGCTGCAAATTATGATGCCACATCAGCACAAAACTCTAAAATTGAATTTACTTTATTAAAACATGGATTTGAATAAATGTGTACCAACAAGAAACCTTTTTTTAGCAAACTAGAAATTACTAATAACTTTGACCCACTCAAGCATAGTGTTCTCAGCTCCACCATCTTATGAACAAAAAAACAACTTTGTGGCATGGATTTAGCACATATTTTGCCTTTTATTATCATACATGCAAGCAACATACACAAAAAAAATAAAGCTGAGTGCAGATTGATACTGCGAGCTTGCAATGTGTGATGTGCATGCAGAATGATGGCACAGGCTTCCTATTGTAATGATACTTAATGTGGAAAGATATGAAAGGAGGACAATGTGGGTTGCAGAGATATTAAAAACAAAGATGTATTCTTCTTTAAGGTTACAATAAAGATTTTAAAAAGGGAATAGTGTTTTTAAGCGATGTTAGAATAAAAAAATAAAATAAATTATAACTATAATATCCTTGACTTTTGCTCAGGTGTTTCATTTGGCTCCAAAGCACACTTGTCACTCTATTGTGACTTGCCGACTTTTGCCCCTTTCTGTCCCAATCAATGCCTGCTGACCTCTTCCATATCCTGCAGTCTGCTCCACCTCCTGTTTTTAATTTTCCTGTCTCTTTACATAAAAAAAAACAAAAATGGGACACTCTCTTCTTTAAAAGTCATTGGTTGCTGGGAGCTCAGCCCTAAGTTTCTTTCGGCGATTTTAGTTTGCACAGGCTTAAGTCCATAGATGTTAACCTTCATACTGGTTGGTGCCAAAAACAATGCTGAGTCAATCGCTTAAGCTTATAGATGTGCCACTTGATACCCGAGATACTATACTATTTACTTGTAGGCAGTGGTTTTTAAGTTTCAAGCATCACTTCGAGCACTCAAGAGTCTGTGAGCACCACGGTGGAGCAGTGCTACAAATATATCTGCACTCTTCCAAGTTAAACTCTGCGAGTGACACACTGATCAGGCTGCCTTTCCTCGACTACAACTCACTCTTGCTAACTAGCTAAGCACAGGAATTTCACATGCCTACTGTTGCAAATATGAGTGGCTAACAGAGTTTAATGAAAATAGTAAATTTTGGCACTATGAGGAAATTTCTGCAAATATTTGGAGCCAATCAATGCTGTGTCCAGCCAGTCAGCCATGGATAATATCATCCATCATCAACTCAGTCCTAGTAAGAAATAAGTACTGCATAATTAAAATTGTAATCCATATTTATAGTTACAGTATACCTCAAGAATTAGGAATGTTTAGGTGGTATACCATAAGAAAAAACACAACCTGTATAAATCTAGTAAATGTATACTGTATTTTAAAAGTAAAAAAAAATATCAATAAGTGCATGTACATTTACATTTAAGCAGTGTTTAACTGCCAATATCAACTAATTGAATTAATGTATGAAAATATATATTTTAATTAGACAAATGGTGAAAACATCATTAATGCAGCAACCTAAATTCTGAATTAAAATAAACGTCTTGAAGACACCCTCTCACACTACTCATTAGCATTAATATCCTTATTGAAAGTGTAATTCTTTTAATTTGACCTGTGTGACACTTTTTGGTTTCAAAACCAGGGTGTATGTTTATAAGAGCTTTAATATCTAAACTTTTCCATTATAGATTTATATCTTGCTGCTATTACTCTATTTTAATAAATACTGCTTTGCATTAAACTTCTATACTTTGCACATCTTGGAAGTCTGAGGTAATAACATTCTATACAGTGGGATGCAAAAGTTTGGGCAACCTTGTTAATAGTCATTATTTTCCTGTATAAATTGTTGGCTGTTACAATAAGAAATGTCAGTTAAATATATCATATAGGAGACACACACAGTGATATTTGAGAAGTGAAATAAAAAGTTTATTGGATTTACAGAAAGTGTGCAATAATTGTTCAAACAAAATCAGGCAAGTGCATAAATTTGGGCACCACAAAAAAGAAATGAAATCAATATTTAGTAGATCCGCCTTTTGCAGAAATTACAGCCTCTAAACGCTTCCTGTAGGTTCCAATGAGAGTTTGGATTGTGGTTGAAGGTATTTTGGACCATTCCTCTTTACAAAACATCTCTAGCTCATTCAGGTTTGATGGCTTCCGAGCATGGACAGCTCTAACAACATCAAACAGCGGTTACGGCAAGCCAGCGTCAAATATAGCCTCTTGTGTCCGGCAAAACTTAAAGTGGAATGGCAGGGTCAATTCTATGTCTTCGCTAGCAAGGAAGAAACAGAAAAGGAATTAAGAAAGCTGATCCCGGGACAATTCTGACACATAATAGTGAGTCATGGCGGCTAATGATAAAGCAAGGATTAATAATCTACTGTCTGATCTATTCGTTTTAAAATACGGGTTTATATCAGCATATATTCTCATATATTCTCATTATTACTTAGTATTACTAGGGTGCTACCTGTTTATGTTTTATTGTGCTTAATTACTTTTTCTTCTAATTACTTCATCTCTACCCTAAACGAGACTGTTCAATATCATACCCTTGGTTTATTGTTATTGCTATTACTGCATTAAGACTTGTTATGCTTATTTTGGACACATCTTTAACACCATCACCCGGGTTTATTATCTGGGTGTATCATCTTAATGCACTAAAATTGCTGAAGACTATATATATATATATTTTAAGTGCAAAATTCTTTTTTTTCTTTTTAAAGACTATATTGGTAACAGATATCTCTATCTTTTAACCCTAAAGCGCTGCTGCATTGGGGCTTGTTATGCTTTGGACGTGCTCTGTCTCTGGGTATGTCAGAGGACTGGGACTGTGTGAAGTGGGTTTTAGCCTCACTTGGGAAAGGCAAAAAGGGAGGGTGGGGGGTTTAAGGGGGGGAGAGAAAGAGAGCAGGCTTGATCTATACCTAATCTATATTAATCTTTATAATTATAACTACCAACGTAATAATAAGCTGCATGGCAACAACTCTAGGGGAATAGGAAATTAAGACCTAAACTGTCTCACTTCCAGTCAAGACTATAAAATGACATCAAAAACTCAGAATCAGTGTCTCCATGATGGGACAGTTAACTTCGTAAGCTGGAATGTTAAAGGCCTGAATCACGAATTAAAGAGAAAGAAAGTACTTCTCACCTAACAGGTCTAAATGCTAAAATAGTATTTTTACAGGAAACCCACTTACTAAGCAAGGATCAGTTCCGCTGCAAAAGACTGGACTGGCCAAATGTTCCATTCTAGTTTTACAAAGAAAACTAGAGGGTGGGAATTCTCATACATAGAACAGTACCATTTGTAGCATCAGATGTAGTATTGGATCCTGAAGGGAGATATGTGATGGTCATGGGAGACTTATCTAACTGTAAAATGATTTTGATAAATGTTTATGCACCTAATGTTGATGATAAGGAATTTATACAAAATTTATTTGCATCCATTCCCAATCTGAACACTCATAAAGTTATAATGGCTGGGGACTTTAATTGTGTTCTAAATCCACTTTTAGATAGGACTTCCTCCACAGGGGAACGCATCTAACACCGCAAAGATAATTACAAAGTTTATAACTGATCACAACTTATCAGATCCCTGGAAGTTTTTAAACCCAAATTCAAGAACATATTCTTTCTACTCACCAGTACATCATTGCTACTCAAGGATTGATTACTTCTTTATAGACAATAACTTCTTGCCTAAGATTAAATCTTGTAAATACGATGCTATTGTTATTTCTGACCATGCACCTATGATCTTGGAGCTGAAATTACTAAGCCCCATACACTCACCCCAGATGGCCTCAAACCGCTTCTATTAGCTGACGAGAATTGTACTGAATTTATATCCAAACAAATCAAATTCTTTCTAGAGACAAATACATCCCCTGAGATCTCTGCAGGAATACTCTGGGAAACTCTTAAGGCCTTCTTAAGAGGACAGATTATCTCATATCTTTCCCACAGAAATAAATCCGAAGCCAAGAAAGTAGCAGAGATAAAAAGCGAAATTACTAAAATAGATGAAGAACATGCCAGACTACCAAGCGAGACTCTACATAGGAGGAGGCAGGCTCTACATTCAGAATTAAACCTCTTGACAACTAAAGAAACTGAACAACTAATTTACAAATCCAGACATCATTATTATGAACATGGAGAGAAAGCTAATAAGCTTTTAGCGCAACAAATTCACAAGCAAGAAGTGCGCAACGCAATCTCGTAATCACTAACACTAACGGAGATAAAATCATCGAACACAAAAATATAATGCACACTTTCAGAGACTACTATAAATCCCTATATACTACTGAGTTTAAAGAAGACAATACAATCTAATGCATTTCTGGATACATTACAGATACCACAAATAGACGCTTTTAGTGTGGAGGAACTGATAAACCTCTGGCATTATCAGAATTACTAGATGCTATAAAGTCACTCCAAGGTGGAAAGCAGCAGGCCCTGATGGCTACCCTGCAGAGTTTTACAAGAAATTCTCCGCTCAGCTAGCTCCCTCCTATTAGCAACATTTACAGAAGCCAGAGATAACCAATCTCTTCCACAAACCTTTCGCCAAGCACTAATCACTGTCTTTCCAAAACAAAATAAGGACTTATTACAATGTGCATCATACAGACCAATTTCACTTCTGAATAACGACGTTAAAATACTCTCTAAAATCATAGCTAGAAGGATGGAGAAAGTGCTCCCTCGTAATATCACAAGACCAAACTGGATTTATTAGGGGCCGCACTTATCTTCAAATCTTCGAGCCTGTTTAATGTAATATACTCACCAACTAAATCAAACACCCCAGAAATATTATTATCATTGGATGCAGAAAAGCATTCGACATGATTGAATGGAAATACCTTTTACTACATTGGAGAAGTTTGGGTTTGGCCCAACATTTGTGCATGGATTAAATTACTGTATACTAACCCAGAAGCTTCAGTTTGCATCAATAACATTTGCTCAGACTACTTTAAACTAGAACGTGGCACTAGACAAGGATGCCCCTTGTCACTGCTTCTGTTTGCGATTGCCATTGAACCACTGGCAATACATTGTCGAAATACTGATCAGATAAAGGGGATTAGCAGAGAAGGACTGGAACAGAAAATCTCATTATATGCAGATGACATGGTACTGTATATATCGGACCCAGAAAATTCTGTGCCTGCAGTCTTAGCAGCACTCACAGAATTTCAAAAGATCTCTGGTCTCAGAATTAATCTGAATAAAAGTGTACTCTTTCCAGTGAATTCTCAAGCATATAATATTAGATTAGACACCCTACCTTTTATCATTGCAGAACAGTTTAAATACCTTGGGGTAAACATCACAAGTAAACATAAAGCTCTTTATCAACAAAATTTCGCGTCTGCATGGAAAAAATTAAACAAGACTTGCATAGATGGTCAACCCTTCATCTCACACTAGCTGGAAGAATTAACACTGTTAAGATGAATATTCTTCCTAAGCTCCTTTTTATTTCAAAACATCCCAATATACATTAATAAATCATTCTTTAAGCAATTAGATTCAACAATAACCTCATTTATTTGGAATTCTAAACATCCACGCATCAAAAGAGCGACCCTACAAAGACAAAAGGCAGAAGGCGGCATGGCTCTACCTAACTACCAGTTTTATTACTGGGCAGAGACAATAAGAACCTGGACACATATAGAAGAACATACACAGGCATGGTCCACAATAGAAGTAAAATCCTGCAGTACTTCTTTGTATTCCTTGCTTTGTGCACCAATAAACACACGTTATCGGCAATACACTAATAACCCAATTGTGCTCCACTCACTTAGAATCTGGAACCAATGTAGAAAGCATTTTAAGACGGAGAAGCTTCTATCTGTGGCACCTCTGCAAGAGAACCACCTCTTTCAACCTTCACAAACATATGCAGTTTTAATATCTGGAAAAATTTGGAATTAACTTGCTTAGAGATCTTTATATAGACAACGTCTTTGCATCCTATGAACAATTACATTCCAAATTTAACATTCCAGCTACACATTTCTTTCACTATCTTCAAATCAGGAACTTTGTTAAACAGAACCTTCCAGATTTTCCTCATCTTGCACCCTCATCCATGCTGGAAAAATATTGCTCAATCTCAAGGACTTAGACTCCATCTCTACAATATATAAAATCATTTTACAATCCCTTCCTTTCAAAGATCCAAGAGGACACTGGGAAAAAGACCTCTCAATTAATATATCAGAAAAGGAGTGGAAAGTAGCAATGCAGAGAATTCACTCGAGCTCCATATGCAAAGCATACAATTATACAACTCAAAATTATATATCGAGCACATCTGTCTCGACTAAAACTCTCCAAAATGTTTCCAGGGCATGATCCAACCTGCGAACGCTGCAACCAAGTCCCAGCCTCACTAGGTCACATGTTCTGGGCCTGCACCAAATTAACATTATTCTGGACAAAAATTTTTAATTACCTCTCAGACAGCCTTGGACTCACAATCCCTCCTAACCCATTAACAGCTGTGTTTGGGGTTCTTCCAGAGGGTCTTAAAGTGGAGAAAGACAAACAAATTGTGATTGCATTCACTACACTGTTGGCACGCAGACTTATTCTGATAAACTGGAAGAACCCAAACTCTCCTCTTTTAAGTCAGTGGGAAACTGATGTGTTATATTATTTGAAATTGGAAAAATCAAATACTCAGTTAGAGGATCTGTACAGACTTTTTCAAAACATGGCAGGATCTAATCAGTAATATTTTAAAATAAGTTCATAAAGCACAGAGAATTTATTAATTTAGGTATGTTTAAAGCCTTAAATTTTATGTTGTTTGGCTTGCTCTCTCTCTCAAGGGTGGGGATCGATCTGTTCTTAACTCTATTTTTCTTTTTGTAAAAACTTGATTGCTTTGTATGGAGTGCAATAAAATTAAAAAAAAAAAAAAAAAAAGAGTGCAGGCAGGGTGGAGAAGAGTGTCAGGGTATCAGCAAACGTGAAAGGGAAGGTCTAAAGGACGGTAGTGAGACCAACTATGTTATATGGGTTGGAGACGGTGGCACTGACCAGAAAGCAGGAGACAGAGCTGGAGGTGGCAGAGTTAAAGATGCTAAGATTTGTATTGGGTGTGATGAGGATGGACAGAAATGAGTACGTTAGAGGGTCAGTTCAGGTTGGATGGTTGGGAGACAAAGTCAGAGAGGCAAGATTGTGTTGGTTTGGACATATGCAGAGGAGAGATGCTGAGTACATTGGGAGAAGGATATTAAGGATAGAGCTGCCAGGCAAGAGGAAAAGAGGAAGTCCTAAGAGGAGGTTTATGGATGTGGTGAGAGAGGACAAGCAGGTGATGAGTGTGACAGAACAAGATGCAGAGGACAGAAAGATATGGAAGATGATCCACTATGGCAACCCCTAACAGGATCAGGCGAATGAAGAAGGTTTGGACTATATTTGAAATTTGGATTCTATATACAACACTAGCTGGCTCACTTGGTCTACTGTATAACTGCAGAAGCATCATCTAATTGAAATGAATTCAGCATGGTGTAACTGCAGTCAGCAATGCCTACAATGTCACCTGTGACAAGCTTACTCAAAGGTGTTATTCTAGATACCCATTCCAAGGCGTTTGTGAGTACTAATAAAATTTCCAAAAGAAGGCATGCCAAGCCAACTATATAAACTAATACAATATAAAGAGAAAAAAAGACTAATAAATGAAGTACTAATAGTGTTAAGCTATTAGGACTAGGTGCATGGAGAAGGCTTTTCACTGGTTCATCACAAAGCCCACACCTAAACTCAGGGCAGCTTTAAATATCCTTTAATCTATATGCTCAAAAGAATTAAAGGAACACTTTTTAATCAGAGTATAGCATAAAGTCAACGAAACTTATGGGATATTAATCTGGTCAGTTAAGTAGCAGAGGGGGTTGTTAATCAGTTTCAGCTGCTGTGGTGTTAATGAAATTAACAACAGATGCACTAGAGGGGCAACAATGAGATGACCCCCAAAACAGGAATGGTTTAACAGGTGGAGGCCACTGACATTTTTCCCTCCTCATCTTTTCTGACTGTTTCTTCACTAGTTTTGCATTTGGCTACAGTCAGTGTCACTACTTGTAGCATGAGGCGATACCTGGACCCTACAGAGGTTGCACAGGTAGTCCAACTTCTCCAGGATGGCACATCAATACGCGTCATTGCCAGAAGGTTTGCTGTGTCTCCCTGCTCAGTCTCAAGGGCATGGAGGAGATTCTAGGAGACAAGCAGTTACTCTAGGAGAGCTGGAGAGGGCCATAGAAGGTCCATAACCCATCAGCAGGACCAGTATCTGCTCCTTTGGGCAAGGAGGAACAGGATGAGCACTGCCAGAGCCCTACAAAATGACCTCCAGCAGGCCACTGGTGTGAATGTCTCTGACCAAACAATCAGAAACAGACTTCATGAAGGTTGCCTGAGGGCCCAAATGTCTACTGTGCCCTGTGCTCACTGCACAGCACCGGGGAGCTCAATTGGCATTTGCCATAGAATACCAGAATTGGCAGGTCCACCACTGGCGTTCTGTGCTTTTCACAGATGAGAGCAGGTTCACCCTGAGTATATGTGAAAGACGTGAAAGGGTCAGGAGAAGCCGTGGAGAATATTATGCTGCCTGTAACATCGTTTAGCATGACCAGTTTGGTGGTGATCAGTGATGATCTTGGAGGCATATCCATGGAGCGACTCACAGACCTCTACAGGCTAGACAACGGCATCTTGACTGCCATTAGGTATCAGGATGAAATCCTTGGACCCATTGTCAGACCCTACACTGGTGCAGTAGGTCCTGGTTTCCTCCTAATGCACGACAATGCCCGGCCTCATGTGGCAAGAGTATGCAGGCCGTACCTGGAGGATGAAGGAATTGAAACAATTGAATGGCCTTCACGATTCCCTGACTTAAACCCAATAGAACATCTGTGGGACATTATGTTTCGGTCCATTAGGCGCCGCCAGGTTGCTACTCAGACTGTACAACAGCTCAGGGATGCCCTCATACAGATCTGGGAGGAAATGCCACAAGAGACCATCCATCGTCTCATTAGGAGCATGCCCCGACGTTGTCAAGCATGCATACAAGCTCGTGGGGGCCACACAAGATACTGAAAAGCATTTTGAGTAGCAGAAATTAAGTTTTTGAAAAAATTGACTAGCCTGCCACATCTTCATTTCACTCTGATTTTAGGGTGTCTACACATTGAGCCCTCTGTAGGCAGAAAACTTTTATTTCCATTAAAAGACTTGGCATCCTTTTGTTCCTAAGACATTACCCTGTCGTTATTTGTATAGATATCCAACTTCATATTGAGATCTGATGTATCTAATGCGTTTCTTTAAAGTGTTCCTTTAATTTTTGTGAGCAGTGTATAATGCATGCATCTGGGTATGTGGGCCCTTTTTAATTTTGGTGGGCAGATAATTCTAGGATTTGTGAGAGTGTTGTGATGTGAGATTTTGCATATAACTTGATAAATGTTTTGTATGTCTTTATTTGTAATCAAGGCGAAGCAATGAAATTTAGTTATACTTTGGTGAAAGGCATTCTTGTTTGCCCCCCCGTTTACGACTTTTCTTTGTAATTTTACGACAGGATTTGGGGGATGTGTCTTAAACCAGTTTGATGAGTATTTCTTTTCTCCCATCTGCCACACAAAGCCAGGTTAGCGTAATATATGGTCTTGGTGGGGCAGGAGATAAGATGTTCTATTTCACCCATTGGTCTGAGGTATGGCTGTTTGGAATTGGCTTGTCTCAGAGGCCTTCAAGTACCCTGAAGTCCTATTGGCCGTAGGGGTTGGACAGAAAACCTAGAAATTTGTGTGCTCAACCACATTCTCTCTCTCTGACCCATATATGATGAAGAAGCATCTCTCTTGCTAACCTGTGAGGATGAAGACCACACAATGAAGAGCACAGCTCAGCAGCCATATTGAACAGGCATGTGGCTGAAAGCTGAGCACCAATGATGCTTTAACTAACTAGAGACATTTTAAGTAACTGCAAGTCTGTGTGCCACCTGAATTACACATCACCATTTTATCAGGTTGTATGGTTGCCAATATTCAAATGTAGTTTGCATTTTGTTATTATTTATGAATATTATCAGTAATACATTATTTATTGTGCAACTTGACTCCTGCTTGTCTTTTTACTACATCTAATTGCCTGAGGTTACTCGTAGATATACTGTAGAAGGAAAGGTGGGGATAAGTTATATACAGTGGTACGTCTGTGAGATTAGGCATTCTAAGGCTACATATTAATAATACAATAGGGAAAAAGTACAGCAATATATATATATATATATATATATTACTCTACCAAGATAAAACAGACATCTAGATAAAAGATCTGCCTACTAAATTTGTTGTATTTACAAATATACATGTAGATTTTAATCCAGCCTGCATCTTGATAAAAGAGAACTCTAGGTATATACATTAGTTTTGCTGACTTTCTAAAACACTAAACCCTATTCTCGCAGCAAAACTGTCAATTGCCACAACTCAATTACTGAATGAAGCACTCTGTTGTCAAAACTTCAAAGTTTACATTGAGATAATTTGCAGATCTGATTCACTTTGTTTCTGAATAAACACATTCTCATTCACAAACCACATTTTGCAGTGTGATGTACGAGGTGTGGCAGAAAAGTAACGAGACTGATTTTTTATTTACCAAAGTTTTCATTTTTTTCAAACATCGTTTGACGTTGTTCCCACTGTTGGTAGCAGCGCCGGAAGTCTTCAACCGGTATGGTCTTCAGCATGTCCGTTACACTCTTCTGGATGTTTTCTAAAGTCCCGAAATGACGTGCTTTGAGGACATTTTTCAGTTTAGGAAAAAGTCACACGGACTGAGGTCAGGTGAATAAGGGGGCTGGGGAACCACAGGAATGCCTTTTGTGGTCAAAAAGTCTGTTATGGAGAGGGCAGTTTTTCGGCACCATTTTGGCACAAACCTTTCACATGTGCAAATGTTCAGTCAAAATTTGATAAACGGTAAATCTGTTCAAATTTAATTGTTCACTCAACGACGGTCTGATCTCACAAGAGTGTTCACACGTTCGATGTTTTCCTTGGTTTTCGAAGTTGAAGTCCTCCCTGAACGGTGTTCATCTTCAACGTGTTTTCTGCCTTCCAAAAATGATTTGTGCCAGCAAAAAACTTGAGCTCGGGATAAAGAATGTTCCCCATAGGCCTGTTTTAACTTTTCAAACATCACACTTGCCGTTTAATGGTACAACGTTGCTCCAAATTCCGCTGTTCTATTTTGCGTGACGCACAACCAAAAACACAACTTCGCTAATAGCAGTCACAAAAATCACGTAGTTAACGGAAGGAGTTGAAACTCGCACTGAGCTATGGGAGGGTACTGATACACGTGCTCTATCAAGGACAACAGCGCAGCGTTGTCAGTCTCATTACTTTTCTGCCGCACCTCGTACTTTGACACAGAATGGTACGCACAAGCCAGAAGATTAAACACAACTAATACACTATTGTCTTTGTTAACACACCACCACTCAAAACTGTGCACGCAAATGTCCAATCAGTAAACAGGATATAAGCCAGTTGAAATACAAGTGACATGTATGAGTTGAATTGTGATTTCAAGAATGGAGTGCATGGAGTGAAAGGAATGCATGTCAGAAGTGGTGGAATAGGATGACGAAGAGAACGAACACAAAGACCAGGAGTAGAAGTAGAGATTTCTATTTTTATTTTTTATTATTTTTGTTTTTATTATTATTGTTTAAGCACAATTTTGAAAACAGGATTCATTTTTCAGGTCTACACACAATTCATACAACCACACACAAAAGAGTAGCAAAACACCAGAGATCGTTTCTAAAATTAAACACTTCATTCAAAAACTCATAAACTCAATTTTGCAACCGTAAGACACACATACAATTCATAAAAACCTACTTTGTTGGAACCAGTTACACACTGCAATGATCAATCTAAAACACTTTGAATATTTCTACTATCATAATGATATTTTGGGCTTGACTTTTTTTTAGAAATATTGTTACGGCTAAATACATTAATATATTGATGACAGCACACAAGGCCATAGTGCATACTGATAAATATTTTTCTCCACAATCAGGTATCAATGTAGTCACAAGCTTCCTCCATGGCTTGAATGTGCAGTATATTGAAGTGAAGGACTCCATTCTTAGTGGTAGCAGCACACATCGGGAGGTTACCACCACGCTGGCCCAGAATGTTCACAATAGCTCTGTGGCCAATGATGTTTCCCACAATCCTTTATTTTGTGAGACTGAACCTTGCATCATTTATGAATATAAATTTATGTTGTATTACATTGGGATCCATTTGTATTATTCTCTAAATAAAGACAAAATTGTGCAGTTCAGTACATCCATACTATACACGTTACTGTAAAAGGTTGTGTGTGTGTGTGTAGCGCATAGTATGTACTGTAAGTCTACAGTACTTACCACCACATACTCTTGCCACAGGTCTTTTAGCCTCTCAGAATTCCTTTCAAATTGCACTTTGTATAACAGTTACACCTGTAACTGATTTTAAAGGATTCTCCCCAGTGCTGATAATGAGACATGATGAAAGTTGCTGAAAACTGTGTTGTCATTGAGGATGGGTGCTTCAGTTTCTCTGAGCATTACTGGCCAAAAGCACATTCATTAGATAGATAGATACATGGAGCTGCTGGAAAGGCTGCCACTTGCAGCAGTGCCTGAGTCATTATTATTATTGCTCCTCCTTGATGTACTCGATCCTCAATCCTATGAAGAACCAGTTGCCACAAAGTACTGATGTAGTACAGCTAATGTAGTTGACATTGTAGAGAAAAGTTGGTTTTGCCCCGCTACTCCCACCAAAACATCTGAATTACTGATACAGCAGTATACTGTATCTGCTGAGATTAGGCCCAAGTTTCTTTTCAGCCTCTCTCAAAGTCAAACAAACTATGGTTTACCACATGGAAAACTAAAGCTGCTCTAATTGTCTCTGATAAATGTGGTCCTCATCTTCTCTGTCAACGTCGACTTCCACCTCTTCCCCCTTCCTCTCACTGCAATGTTAGCTTCCATTTTGGTTGAAGACAGGTAAACTCGCCTGTTGCCTTTTTATGTTGCTTGCACCCGACTGGACAGTTTACAATTAAGCATCTACTTGTCTTCACATCTGACAGTCATATCTAAGTTGGTGTATGAGTGTGGTATTTTGGAGGGATGTGCCTTGAAATGGAAAAGAAATGAAATCATGTTAGATTTATCTATACTAATAAAAGGCAAAGCCCTCACTGACTGACTGACTCGTCACTAATTCTCTAACTTCCCGTGTAGGTAGAAGGCTGCAATTTGGCAGGCTCATTCCTTACAGCTTCCTTACAAAAGTTGGGCAGGTTTCATTTCGAAATTCTACGCATAATGGTCATAACTAGAAGCTATTTTTCCCCATTTACTGTAATGGAGTTGAGCTCGAAAGCCGTGTGGGGCTGAGTTTCGTGTGACATCATCAAGCCTCTCACGTAATCACGCATTACGTAGAAAACCAGGAAGAGCTACAAAAAGCGATGAAGAAAACATGCATTATATAATTAAGAAGGCAGCGAAACCAATTAGAAGCGAGCGAGTGACATATAAAACCATATTCAGCAGCTCACGTGAACTAAGGCAGTGCGCAGACAAAAACCAACAGTTCCAAATAGTGCTGAACAAAAACCGAATTACACTGCTACGCTCAAATAGACAAACCACACGCCGTGGCGCAATAGTAGAGCCTTCGCCTCTAGCGCCGAGGTTCGAATCCCGAGAGGGGATGCACTAAGTATGTACGCGCGCTTCTCGATTCATTTTACCTTCGCATCCCCTTGGTTTGAGACGTATGAAAAAATATGCGGTTAACGCAGAAAGACAGATCACCAATTGAAGCTTCATGAATAATGGATACTTTATTCGCAATCAATGATTGCTTTGATAAAGCCATACTCAGTGTATTCATTAGATGAACGGTAAAAAAGTAAGAGCGAGGGGAGGGTAACTTATTGAGACACACAGGCAAAACCACAATAGCACGCAGACTTAATGTACTGTAGTGCGCGTCAACTTGATCTGAACTGCGCAATCACATTCAAAAAAATATTTCAAGTTCTATTTAGTCCATATGTGTCAAACTCAAGGCCCACGGGCCACATCCGGTATGGCGTGTAATTATATTACGGCCCGCGAAATCATTTTATATACTGTATTATTGTTATTAATGGCCCGGGGATATGAAGCGCTGGTAACACAATATACTACAGATCCCATAATGCAGCGCTTCAGCTGCCTTGCCGAACACTTACTGCGTTAATCAAGTCTAGCTTATGATGCTGAAAGTTATTGCGAAGCTAGCCCACACGATGCCAAAGAGAAAAGGCGATTCTCAACATAAAGCCTTTAAAAACCGATGGGAGGCTTATTATATGTTTACTGACATTGCCGGTAAACCCGTGTGTCTCATTTGTGGAGCTAATGTGGCTGTAATTACAGAATTTAATCTAAGACGGCACTATGAGACAAAACATCAAGAAAACCTGAATGCAACGTATAAGATACAGAAAGCAGAAGAGTTAAAGAAGAATCTGACACTTCAGCAGACGTTTTAACCCGTACAAAATCACAAAGTGATTTCAAGTGAATCTACTTTTATGGGAGACACAAATGTACCAGCGCAACTTGCCCCACTTTCCCTGTTGCCAAGCAATGTTGAACCAAGTCGGCACAACGGTGTTCCCAAATATGCACTTTGCTGATAAAATGAGCGCACTGAGTTCGCACGGCGCTTTGGTGACTTTGAAGAACAAAAAAAGAATTTTGAGTTGTTTTGCAACCCATTTGCCGTCAATATGGAAACTGCACCTGTGCAGATTCAGATGGAGGTCATTGAGCTGCAGTGTAATGGCACACTGAAGGCAAAGTACGATACTGCACGGCCCGCACAGTTTATTCACTCCATTCACGCACAAATGCTCCAGCTCCATCTACATGCGGCTCGAACCTTGTGTATGTTTGGTAGCACATATCTGTGTGAGAAGCTCTTCTCAGTCATGAAGACTAACAAAACAGCACACAGGAGTCGCCTCACTGATGAGCACCTGCAGTCCATCCTGAGAATCTCCACAACACAGAAACTCACACCAAACATAAACGAACTTGTTGCCAAAAAAAGATGCCAGACACCCAGCTCTGATAAAATGACATAAGAGCAAAGACAACTGAATGATTTGATATTGCTGAAAAGAACAAATTTTATTTATATTTCCAGGTTTTGTTATGCACCATGTTCATATTTGAATTTGTATAATTTTGATAGGATATATTTTTATAGAGAGCAAAATCTTTTGGGATATTTAAAATTTAAGTTTATTTTTTATATAAAATTACATAAGAGTAAAGAAATTTGAATGTTTGTTCTTTTAACGTTTACTTTATTTCTAACTTGTATAATTTAGACAGGATATATTTTTATGGAGAGCAAAATATAAGTTATTTAAGGTTTGAGTTGATTTATTCCGGAATAATATTCTGTCGACTAAATAAAAATTCCTTCTATTTAAAATTTAAATAGAACTTGAACAGAAACGATACTTCATAATATCCACGCAGACTTGCACGTAAGAGCGGGAGTCATCCGTTTTAACAAGCAGCAAATTGAACTGATACGAAATAGCCTGCCCATTTAATTATTTAGGAATGGATAAAGATTTTGTACAAATAATGTTTTTCATTTTTCTTCCTTCATGGATTCTGCCACCCCCAGCAACAGTTGCTCGCACCCCAAAGACTGTAAATATGTGTATATATATATATATATATATATGTGTATATATGTATGTATATGTTTATATGTGTGTGTGTATATATATATATATATATATATATATATATATATATATATATATATGTAATTTGTGTGTATGTATATATGTATATATATATATATATGTGGCTGTATGTATGTGTATATGTTTTTTTTTTTGTTTTTTCTGTCCCCCCTGGCCACTGAACCTTACTCTTATTCAATGTTAATTAATGTTGATTTATTTTGTTTTCTTATTGTGTCTTTTATTTTTCTATTCTTTATTATGTAAAGCACTTTGAGCTACTGTTTGTATGAAAATGTGCTATATAAATAAATGATGTTGTTCAGAAAAAAACTTTTGTACTTGCCATGTGCTGCTCAATCTTATCCTTAATTCCTTCCATTAATTTTCCACTGATGCACGTTCAGCTTACTGGCCTAGTTGTTCTGAACTTCCTGGTTACTCTTTTTATATAATGGGATAATACTTGCCATTTTCCACTCCTTCGGAATCTCCCGTGTGCAGCGACTCCCTAAAAATGTGTTAAGGGTTTATATAAGTACTTGCTAGCCTCCTTAGCACTAGAACCCCATAAGCTTATGATTTTTGTTATTGGCCCTGGTCTCCTTAAATTTCCAAGAAGCTTGTAACTCCTTAGCACTGCACTAATAGCCTGCAAATGTGTGGATTAGCAGAATGCAGACTGCTATGGTTTAGCAATAGAAAGTTCAAATCCTGCATTTTCTCTGTGTTTAACATGTTGAGGAGTAAGCTGCTATTATTATTACGATCATATAACAAAACCTTGCATTTGATGTGAGTCTGTAATATCCTTTGTAAATTTGTTACTTGTACAATTTTTTTTTTCCATTTTATTATTGGATTCTTGAAAAAATAAAAAACACAATCTGAATGAATTTTTAATTCAGTTTTATTCTTGAATAAAACAATCGTTCAAATGACATGCTGATGTGAATGTCCGTATGTGAGGAAAAGTAACATCCACCACAGACACTGCGATGTCCGTTTGCTCATCAAGATACCAAGAGGAAATGATTGAGTTGCGTTTGTGTGTTTGCTTTTATCCCTTAAATGCTAACTTTTACAAGTACCATAAATTTACAAAAGCTGTTAGACTTAAATCAAATGCATGCTTTTATAACAGTAACAATAGCAGCAGCTCACTACTCAAAATAGTAACTGCAAGGAGGAAACCCACAACCTCTCGATTATGAAGCAGCAGTTCTTACCTATACACAAGCCAAGCGGATGTGTCTACTTTGTATCGATTGATATTTGGGCTTCAATTTTTACACACCGACAACATATAAATTGAACCATTTCTTTAGTAATACTCTTGAATAAAAGCATACTTGTTTTGTTGCACCTTTTGTGAAAGTGCTTGATATTTGGACTCCATGTCAATATTGTATGAATTATTACTCTAAAATGAAAAAAGTTTGTGTTGTGTTCAACATTTATTGCCTTGCATTTCCTGTCATCCTACATTTACACAGATTGTTGTACACATGGAATGTATTTCAAATAATGTATTTACCCAATACAAATCCAGACACCTCACTCCCACATAAATAAAACTTTAGCTCTTGAGTATTTTGCATCCACCTTGACTTCAGTTGACTTGGTGGGGGATAAGTGAGCAGGATGCCTGCTGCCAGACCGGACTGTCACATTTGTAAAACAATGCCACTGATGATTAGGTGCAATGGAATGGCCCAGCCTTAAGAATATTTTTTAGGATTCAGGGATTCTAGTGTTAAGAACTCGGGGTAAATATTTGGGGCTGGTGATTTGATTTCAGCCTATTTAATCTGAGCAGCAGATCTACAATTTCCAAATCCTTCAGTACCTCCTTAGTGGTCCTGTGTACTGCCAGGTTATTCACGTCCTCACTTGTGAAGACCTCAGAAAAATCAAGTTCAGAGCTTCTGCTTTTTCACTGTATCAGTTAATTCCCCCTTTACTATTTCTAATGCACTTCACCTTAACTGTTTTTACTACTGAATCTCATAGGGTCATAGCCTTATCTGCTATATTCCTCTCCAACTGTCTTTTAGCCTCCGCAATACCTTTAAGTGGCTGCAAACATGTACTTATATGCCCTACTTTGGAGTTTAGTTTTGTATGCCATATAAATCTGTTTTTGCAGCTTCTTCAACTATTAACCCACCCTTTTATTTTTCATTTCCCATTAATTCCAAATTTAGGTATATACCTGTCTGTGGCCAGCCCGGTGGCAATGTGACCTTACCTGCAACCATGTTTTTCAATTACCACATTACAGCCATACAAACACTAAAAATCACCTGAAATCTTTAAATTGTATACCAAATGTTTTGCTTGGACATAAGCAGGAGGATCGTGAGCAGGCAGAGCATCCAATATAGGTTATTCATCATGGGCCACGAATGTGACGGTTTTATCAAGTAGCATCATAAATAATTTGCCTTCCACTATTCTTCATTTCCTAAAAGGTCATATTTTTCTGAGCAAGGCCATTGAAAGTATGTCCTGTTCATCCTATATACAGACTTCCAATATGACTCAGAGTCCTGCCAAGTGCAAAAGTTCACTGATGACACTGCTATCATAGGCTGCATCAGGAGTGGGCAGGAGGAGGAGTACAGGAAGCTAATCAAAGACTTTGTTAAATGGTGCGACTCAAACCACTTACACCTGAACACCAGCAAGACCAAGGAACTGGTGGTGGATTTTAGGAGGCCCAGGCCCCTCATGGACCCCGTGATCAGCGATGACAGACCTATAAATACCTGGTAGTGCAGCAGGATGACAAATTGGACTAGTCTGCCAATACTGATGCTCTGTGTAAGAAAGGTCAGAGCCAACTATACTACCCTAGAAGGTTGGCATCCTTCAACATCTGCAATAAGATGCTGCAGATGTTCTAACAGATGGTTGTGGTGAGTGCCCTCTTCTACGCGGTGGTGTGCTGGGGAGGCAGCATAAAGGACGGTCTCATGCCTGGACAAACTTGTTAAGAAGGCAGGCTCTATTGTAGGAATAAAGCTGGACAGTATAACATCTGTAGTAGAGTGAATGGCACTAAGCAAACTCCTGTCACTCATGAAGAATCCACTGCATCCACTTAACTGTCATCTCCAGGCAGAGGACTAGCTCCACTGACAGACTGAGATCACTCCTCCCCCACACTATGCGACTAACAATTCCACCTGGGGGAGAAAATGCTAACATTATTCAAAGTTATTGTTGGTTTTTTTATTACTCTAATTTTTTTTTTACATCAGTATACTGCTGCTGGATTATGTGAACTTCCCCTTGGGATTAATAAAGTATCTAAGTAAGCCCTGTGGCAGCACAGACACAAGAAGCCAAGACAGAATGATTTCCAGGTATACTGTAAACAATTACTGAAGTTTTCTGCTATAGGCTTCCTATTTTTCTTCTGAAGTTGTGCAAGTGTTTTGCATTTTCATGTAGTTTGCCCTCTGTAGTGTTTATGCATTATCTGGCTTTGTGCATCATTCAATAGCAGTGTCTAGTTGGATTTTTGCATGTTAAGTCAAAGGTTTTATGAAGCTCAAATTTGGGGTTTTGCATTTACTTTTTTTTTAAGAAAAACAACAGGATTTCAGGAAATGTTTTAGCAATTCAGAAAAACTGAAACAGGTGAAGGGGATTTTATAAGCAGCACTAAACTTAATTCCATTTCTTAAGGCACTACTGTAGCTTTCCAATACATTTGCTCTTTGGTGTTCAATTGTGTCAGAACCTTCTATTGTTGCCTGTATACAAAAGCAATACACGACTAGATTCTGACTGATGCACATTGATGATGTTGCGATTTACTAACCACTTTAAAATGCTGGCCCAAGAAAAGCTAGTTTTATGAAAGTGTGAAAAGGCAGCAACTGATTAGAACACCTAAATATCTTGTGTAAATTGTAACTGATGTTCAGGTTTGGCAAATTTGCATTCTTCACCCATACTATTTGACAACTGGATCATGTCAAATTTGAATGAAGAGGCCAAATGCTCTTTTCCATCCCACTAAAGTAGTCAATAGTTAAATCTGAGGTATTATTGATACCCCTTGAGAGATATCACAGTGACTTGAATTCTGTCTAAGTGTAATTGGTAGTGGGTATCTGCTTGACTAAAAGCCAAATGGTTCAATCTCAATATTTCTCATCTGATCAATTATATCCCAATTTCCTTCTTCCCATGTTGAGCATTACCTTCTCATTAATTCAAATGAGTTGGTACAAACTAAAAGTTGGGAGTTTCAAAACAATGGATCACAGTAGGCTAACAATGCCTGTAGGTTTCCATTTGAGCTGCTTTATTTAGCTTAATGCAAAGAGTGTTAGTCAAATTACTACTTTAATAATTTTCCTTTAAGTGAACAAAATTAACCCCACATCTGATCAGCTACCTCCGTAGTCTGTCAGAAGCCATGTTTAAGACTATTTCAACTCAAATGATTAGAAACCGAAAATCAGTTAAAAACCATTTTTCCTCTTAGTACCACATCTGCCAGAATATTTCCAATTTATCCAATATTTTATTGAAACTGTATAAAGTTATAATATGATCAAATAAGTTAGTGACCTATTGGCTTACTGTATAACATTCATGAATTTTAAATAAAGTCAACTAGCATTAAGGCAAACATTTGCTATAATCAGAAGTAATTGGTTGCTGAACTATTTACTGGGGCTTGGGGAAATGCCTCTTTATGGCTCACCAAGATCAAAGTCTGACAATCCTGGTCCAAGGGTAAACTGTAGGGTCCTTTCTTAAAAGGAAATGTAAAAAGTTATTGAAGTGGTAATCACAATGGGGGAGGTTTTTTAATGATCCAGTAAAAACAAGGGTACTCTGTCTCATGCTACCTGGTTTGCTGCTGCTACTACAGCAAACCAGTCAATATTAATAGTAGGCTGCCTATAAGGCAAAGAAAAATGAAATCAGTTAGTGATTTAATATTTTTAATACTTGAAGAGGTAAGCTAAAGCTCAAAGAACTCATTTTCAGCTCAACTGCATTTTAGAAAGATAGTGTGGCAATGATCAATACAAACTGATTATCCACATGCAACAGTGTCAAAACTAGACAAACACTGTAGCATTCAAAGCATTTTAGCTACCATGAGTTGCATATTTTATTGATTGATGGTGCAAAGTATAAAATTCAGGTTAGGGAGGGATCATTTTTATATTTAAAGAACAAAATCAGACCAAATTCATAACAAAAGGTGAAGCTAAAAATGTAAGTGTCCTTAAATGCCACACGAATTATTGTATCAAAACAAACCTATTGTGCCCACTCTAACCTGTAACCTAAACAAATCATAAAATTCCCTTTGCTACAGAAACAAGTAGCAACAAGTGACCATAACTGTACCATACTTGAAATGTTTAGGTTGTAAAAAAAGTTAGCTAGATGTTACGTTCCTGGCTCACCAAGTTATTTGGCTCATCTTGAAAAGTTGTTAAAAAAACAAGGTGATGATGCAAAGCAAAAGTGAACACTGGTTTGCACAGTATACCCAAGGTTATACATTACAGGTGCTGCATCCTTTTAAAAAAAAAAAAACACGCAATTCCCATGAATGTGAGGCACTACTATCATATGACCACAGGTCTAAATATCCCATTATTCAATTGCTTGAGCCAGAAACTGTGCCAATTAAGTCAGTCTGGAAAGCACAATGGAAAGACACTAACTGCTGCCATAAATTCATATCAAAATCACCCAAAGTAGAAATCAAATGGATATCAGCATTATTCCACCAGAAAAATCACTGAGGTTGAAGAGGCGACCCACTGTTGAAGATCACAGTATAGGACAGGTATAATACTGGGGGAATTCCAGAAAGAAATTACCATTGTTTAAGCTGATGTTATGAAAACAGACACTTTCCACTTATTGGAACAAATTTTGGTCTTGTAAACAAACAGGATGAGGTAGAATCTTATCAGGAATGCACATTAAGTGGTTTATGCAGTGGTTTTATATATTCAACACACACAAATATGGCTGCCGTTAATGGAGGGGGTTTGTATTTTCTAAATTACCAAAAAAGTCATGAACTTTAAAAATTGCATACACTAAGCTTTCAAAACAAAAGCAGTAGCACCCTCTACAGAGTAAGAACTGTATTACACCGAGCAACATTAAGTTTTTTACACACTAGCAATATCACAAATTGGAATGTGGGCTAATTAAAGCATATCTGAAACAAGTCTGTAGAACAGCAAATTTATTTACAAATACAGTTTAGCACAATTTGAAAATGGCATTTTAAACTTCAAGGTAGAAGTAAAAAAAATCTTTCAAGCAACATTTACAAAAATCACGTTCCCCTATCTTTGTACAAAAATAGTGTGCAAAGAAAAAACCAAGAGGATTAGAGAACAGCACAATTCTGCATAGCTGGACCAGAACACCCACTAGTCAGATACAAGGATACAAGAGTAGTACACACTAGTTACTGCAATCGATATTGGTGACAACCTGTGTTCAAGACAACTGCACTGTAACTTTAATCATTTGAAAAACCAGCTATGTTAATTGCTCAAAAGTTGCATTTCCATGTAAAGAAAATTTTCCAGAAACCCTACTCCAGCTAGACATTAAACCCATCAGTTGAATGCATGAACAAAATGTTTTTTAAAGTGCATACTTCAAAATTACTTGCTCAAATACTTAAAGCACTGCTTGAACAGTAAGCCATTGTATGTCAAAAATTGGACTATTTTTTCCCTGCTGGTTTTCTTCCTCTTCCTTTAGCCTGTTTATATATATATATATAAAAAAAAAAGAAAAAAAAAGTTAAAAAGCCAAGATCAAGTAATTAAGCCTGCAAACAAACATACAGAATGTAATGAGAAACAGTACTACACTACTCACATGTAAATTCAAGTTACAAAAAGCACAATCCTAATCCTTTGATTTCCACAAATATCAGATTCAAAACAATGTTAAACATACTACTGCTAAAATTCAAAGCCAGGGAGGGGCATCCTTACCTTTGGTGGACTATTTTCTTCTGACTCGCATCTATTTAAAAAAAAAGAGAAAAAACACATTTACAACTCTTTAGTTTACTTTCCAAAGCTAATCTTTAGCTCAGAACAGACTTACTCTTCATCATCTTCCTCCTTTTTGTCAGTTCGCTTTCTCTGAAAAGTACAGCAGGAAAAAAAGTTTACCACTCGTAAAAACACCTGCTAGCTTAGACAGTTATCAGAAAAAAGTGAAAGTTGTACAGCAAGTCAATTATTCATTCAATCAATCAAGTGTCACATTACATGTAATGCAATCAACAGTAAACTTGAAAGGAAAAATTAATCCAATACAAGCTGATTATGGTTTGAAGTCTTACTGCTCTAACAGTAGGCACCACTCTTCTGTAGAAATTGTTTCAGTTTAGAGACTGTAGATCAATTTTTATCTAAATATTTGTAGTATTTCTTACTACCTATCAAGTACTGCAATAATCCTAGCAGAAGGTAACAGATTTTGAAGATAGTGTACCAAAAGGCTCATGAATAACGAACAGACATGGAATCTACTTTGATACATTACTAGTATTTTCCAAAACAAGGAATCTCTGCCTCATTTTGGTACTGTACTCCTTTTTCTCCTACCTTTTAACACTAGGAGACATGGCAGACTACAGCTGCGATTAAATCTCTTCATTATTCCAGTTAAACACTGGCATTGTAGCCTTAACTATAGGTTTGAGTAATGTACAATTTCTTTGAAGTTACAATTTGAAAAATGTTCTTATTTAAATTACTGTAATTTACAGAAATGTAAAGGATTCAATTTGTAAACATGCTAATGGTGCTCCAATACAATTTCCAACTGATTGCTAATGTTGCTGTCAAACTGACTCCAAGTGACCCTAGGTTTTAACACAAATGCACCGACAGACTTAAATATAACATGTCTGACCAAACAATTTTACTAAAGTCTTTATATAATGCTGGGAAGTGTCTAAATAGATTTATAGAGAAATCGAACAACTTTGTATACTTTACACATGACTCATGCACCCGGATAACCCAAAACTTGCCCCAAATTTAAATTAGTCTTCAAGGCGGCCCGGTAGCATAAGTACTGCAGATCCCTGTGCCATTTGTCTCCAAGTTAATGCGAAAATGTAAAGAACGGAAGATTTCCTTATTTCATTGATACCAGGTATTATGCAAAAAAGAAAACACACCTGGCAAATGCATGCATCTTTTTGGTTTAACATTCTTACATGCCAATACTCTGTTTCAACAGGAGTGCCAGCCAATACTCTGTTTCAACAGGAGTGCCAGTGTAACACTTAAAATGTTTAGCCAATTCTGAATATGATCAGTGCAGACCAAGGTCTAGACAATATGCATACATATTTAATGCAACTCCTATAAAATATTTCTATACTCATTTCTTAACGTTTGGAAATAAATGTCAAGTGGACTGGACACCTTCACCACTACACAGACTGGCTGAAACCATTTCCAGGATTACACTGCAACAGGAATAGAACCATAATGCACATGCCCATAATTTAAGTGAAAATTATGGCAATTCTGCAATTTTGAAAATGCTCATTATGGATACAACTGTTTATATACAACAAAATTGTATACTTGTAAAGAACTTTTAGTTACAAGTTGAAGAGAACCCGTGTCCCAGGTGCCCCATATGTGGTGTCTGCTGGTTTTACCATTGTCTATTTAGGTTTCCTCTGGCTACTCCGGTTTTCTCCTACAGTTCAAACACATGCAAGTTAAGAAGAGTGGTGATGCTAAACTGGCCTTGGATGCGTGCATGTGTATTCACCTTGCAATGGATTGGTACCCTGCCAATTCTTACTGGAATAGGCTATAGCTTCCCCTCAACCAAGCTCTGAAATAAGGAGTTTGGAAAATGATTGGGAGGAATGAAAGTGTGAGTTATGCCAATTACACAATTTAAAAGGAAGTTAAGGTTTTCATATATTTTACTGGGCAAACATTTCAAAATGGAAGGTTTGACGAGTTGTAAGAATGAAATTTATGTGCTTATATTGAATATTAACACTTTCTACTCCAACTTGGGTGGGGTTTATAGACTCCAGATTCATGGGACCTTGAGAAAACAGCAACTACTGAAGATACAGTAAACCGAGCACATTTCTTTTTGGAATATGTGACTTATGATTAATGGGGATTGTTTAGGCCTTGATGGTATAGATCAGGACCATTGGCAACTAGAGTTTAGTGTACAGTTCATTAAAAAAATTTCTGATGAGTCAAACAAAACTCAACAATTCTGAAACCTTGTGGCGGTGGTACAGGAATCCCATTATAGTACTCTAGACTGACTAAAATTGCTGCAAATGCAACCAAAAACAGGCTTAGAGTACTATTTCTACTTAGTTTGCCAGTGGCAAATGAAATTATTGAAATTAATAATGGTAACAGATGCAAAAGGCCATGTTTTATTGTTGAGCAGATGTGCTCATAACATATGTTGGTACTGTGTTGCGATTTCCCCTTGGAGTTATGCAAATTGCCTTTCTGTAAAGGCTGGTTTATACTTTGTGCTAGACAACCAGCAAGAGGACTACACAAAGGACTGTCATACTTTTAGAATATGTGGCGTGGTGGGTGTTTATTCCAAACTGAATTTCAAGAAGAGGCTGGTTACACTTGTCCCAGAATGAACAAAGGCCTGAATTTGAGACAACAGATCATCGAGACACACATGTAAAACATTTCAAATACCACATGCACATCATGTACTGTAGTTCCAACACTCACGAGATTACTCTCCTTTCACAGGTTTGGTCAAAGACACTCTGCCTCCTCTTATAGTTAGTAATGAAAGGCACTAGGCCTGGATAAAAATAGATTTTCCAATTAACTTTTTCGCTTAAATGATTCAATATTTTTTCTTAAAAAAAAAAAAACAAAAACCCACACACCTTGTGAATCTCTATGCTGCTCAAATACTGTTTTTTTGGCATCCGAGCCAGTAGAGGTCACTAATGCACCCATTAAGGGTTAAGGAAAAAGCACTTCATAGAATAAGGGTCCAGATACATGTGGGAAAGCACAAAATGGTGCATCCTCCACCACTCAATCATGAGTTTGTGCGTTGGCAAGTCCAATAAGCATTTGGCCAACTGTACTACAGTGGAAAAGTTTACAACATGCCTCACCTGGCCAAGCAAGCAATTGTTGGAAATTTCACTGCAGCCTGCGATGCCAAAGTGCACACAAAGCAGACAGCATGAAGCATCTTCATAAACTATGCCGCATAGATCATACCAGAGGAGTTGACAGTCAGGATGGCCAGTTCCATTCATCCATCGCCACTGTCAAGCATCAGCATAAGATCATTTTAAAACTATGTCTGAGCAAGAACTGTGAGGACACATTTGAGACTGTTTAGCAGGACTGCTACCCGTGAGCAATCGAAGGTGTGTAACTGTAGAAATACCAGTCTTCCCATTTTATCTTTGAAAATTTTGAATTATCTGAAATTTTAATGTCCAACTGGGGAATAAATTTGACTGTTTAGTTGAAGGGTGTCCACAGATATTCATAACACATGAATAGGTAATTTATTAACATTTAAGAAGCAATGCATTCAATTCATTTTATAAAGTAGAAGCCATTAAAACTGAATTAAAGAAAATGTGGACTCTGATGTGGCAATACATAAATTATGGTAAAATATTGAACGAGTGCAGTGTTGTGAATTTAAAAAAGGATTTCTTTCATCTTCCAAATACTGATGTTAAGGCCTTATCCACATGGGCACTCAATTTAAATGCCTAGGTCACTCAGAGCACATTTAACCAATATTTATATACAGGGCTGTGGAGTCGGCAGATAAATGCTCCGTCTCCTCAGTTTCTAAATCTTCCGACTCCTCTGTATGTATATACTATGCCAATGTATTTTCTACATCCATTGAAGGAAAGGCAGGCAACATACATGTCATTTCACCACAGAACTACTGGCTAGGAAGCCAACACTCTACTATAATGCCAGATTAAAGACAAACAATTGATTAGCGGCCGCAGATTGCGGGTGTCCACATGGACGGGCAGATCCAGCTTGCCGAAAATCTTGACCACCGCCCCCATCCAAAGTAATGTGATGCGCCTCTGTCTCCTCTGTCAGCCAGCCGGAAGTTTAGTGCATTGTGTCACTCACCGGCCAGCTGATCAGCAGAACGAGCCTCTGCTGGAGAGAGGTAGGGAGATCTGTGTTCTCGTTTCCTTCGGCCCCCTTCACTAGCGCATAGCGAAGGGGAGCCAACGGAGCTGAGAACACACCAGATGCTTTTTCAAGCGTTTGACGCGTGATGATTCGTTGAATCGGCAGTGCAACTGTAAATGTATGGGGGGCTTTAGGCTAGGTTCACAGTTCCCTGTAACAGTGGAACACGACACAATGGAAAGCGGTGCTGCACCTTACCTGTGCATTACATCCCATATAGTGACGCATACAGTCAATGAAAAGCATGCTTCATGGTTACTTGACATGTTCGTTTTGTGGCAACATTATGCACTGCAAGCATTGGGCTTTATTCTTACAGCAGAGAAGTAGTTCATTAGGACTGTTTGTGAATTGGGACATTAACTTACTTTTTTAATTCCCATTTAAAATTTAGTAGGAGTCGGTTAACTTTTTGCCAACTCCAGGTACCCAAAATTGTCTCCGACTCCACAGCAATGTTTATATATTGTATTGTATTTCATTCGTGCGCCTCTGGTGAATGCCAACCTGCACTCCAGATTGAGTTTGTGCGCTTACCTGTGGGGCAACTATCAAGCAGTTCAGAGTGCTTAACTTTTGTAATATGAAGTTCATCCTTCAATGGATTCATGACATATGGATCAGTTGACTATTAGATCTGAACATTGACCTCCTTGTGCTAATCCTAATACAGTGACAGAGGCAGAGAACACATCACCGCTGCTACTGGGATCACCCACTGGACAGCAGAGTGTGTGTAATCTATGAATAAATGCAACCGTTTCTGCACAATTTCTACAAACTGTCAGATGTCAGTTTCGAGTTTGCTCGCTGCAGCTAGTACACCATCATATTAAATGCCAGTGAACAGTCAGTGTTACACCTATAGAGAGACTATCACCTTGAGATCAGTATACAAGCTGTACTCACATGCACTCACCTAAGGCATTAATAATCCATTGCTAGCTAAAGTTGCTTCATTAGCACAAACCTATCAACGGTTTTGAATTTTCCATTTTTTTGTGTGTAAATGTGTGTGTATATTATGTACATATGTCCAATGACTGTTGTGTGTGTGTATATATCTGGTCCTCCAGAATATATAAATGCAATCGCAATACAGATTTTCTTCTGCGCCTTCATCAAGATTTTGCAGAAATTGAGGCCAAGAAAAAGCTGCATGCAATGTTTTTTGATGCCATCCAAACCAAATGCAAGTGTAAGACAGCACTGACTGATTTGCTGCAATGATCAGAACAGTGTTCAACCCATCCACATCGGACGTTAGACAGCAGAAAAAAAAACCCCACCTCAGATGACCATATGGATAGGGCCAAACTGTTCAGTAAATCAAGGTTTTTTTTTTTGTTTTTATTAAAAAAGGTCATTCCATGCATACATACACATTGTCATTATGTAGACACCCTTCCATCCCCCAAAAAAAAGTTGCTGTAATTTGGATTGCAGCAGATTTGGCCCAGTATTAGATTTACACTAGAATTCCTGAAGCCTACTAAACTCCAAAACCACAAAATAAGTAAAATCATTTTGACATGCATGCTGTCACTCTGTACAGATTTTGTTTTGGCTTTACACAAAGTTGCACTGTCAGGGCGAAAGAATACCTAGGCCCAGAATGTTAAGTGCAGGCCAGTGGGGGAGAGTAGGCAAGGGATGGGGAACCATCCTACTTGGGTACAGTATGGAACAAAACTAGCCTAATGACTACACCCCTGGATGCGGCTTGAAATTGTAAACCCTTTTCCCTACCATCTGTACTCCTGATTATATGCAAGGCTTTTCTAGATTGTTTAGTTTGTTCTGAACTAGTTAACCTGTTTAGCTGAATAAGCAGTGCAAAAATCATTAAAATAAAAACAGTGTTCAAGACGTAGATGCTAGAATTTAATGGATTTTTTTGTTTAGCAAAGAGGCTTACCCTGCAATAGACAATGTGTGTTTTTGGAAATGTTAGGTATTGAAATGTTTAACTGTAAACCACCAGTTCGTACCTCAACAGCCAAGTAGATGTGTACTTCATTTTGATTGTTATTTGGGCATCAGTTTTTACACATACAGCAACATGTAAATTAAACATTTTTTTCCATAGGTTATATTCTTTAATAACACTTTAGTTGTACCTTTTGTGAAAGTGTTATAGTAATGACAATGTTGACCTGAAGTCCAAATATCAAAGTTTGTGTTCAACATTTCTCTTCTTGCATTTCCCACCACCCTACATTTACAGATTGTAGACACTGAACACACTTGAAACGTATGTATTCCAAACAAAGATTTATCCTATAAAACTACAGACACCCAACTCCCCAGGTAAAGAGACTTCAGCTCTGAGAATTTTGCAACTGACTTGACTTCAGCTGCCTCTGTGAAGGATAGGCTAGAAGGCTGCTTACACCAAATGATACATTTGCAAAACAAAAAAGGTGCCGATGAGGAGGTGCAAGGGAATTTAAGGTGGCCCACCATTACGAATATTTGAAGGCTTCAGGGGCTCTAATGACAAAACGCTGTAGTGCACACTCAATTAGGCTGCACATCTGAGATTTTTACAGTGACAAATAAGGAAGGAATTTACAGCTTTTCTCACCAACCTTAATTCATATTCATGTGCAAGGTAGAGAATAAAAACCTAGTTTTTAAAATCAAATGGTATTGAATGAAGTGAGAATTGCACCGACGTTTTACATCGAGGTCTGGTTAGTTTTCAATTCTCAAGCTCATTTAGTGATCACAATGTTCCCAAATGCTACTGAACCATGCTTGGGCCCACCACTTTCAAGCTGGCCAGAGCATGGTACAGTAGACACTGCACAGAGCAATCACACTAGTCAAACTACAATTTGTGGTGTTTACAGGATGACAAACATGCTTGGGCACAGAAAAAATTGCCAGGGTGAATTAACCCTAAATTCACACTTCTGTTCTACCATACAAGTCAATTAGACCTAGTCAGCTAAATTATTAAATCCACCTTGTTTTACCAAGTGAAAATACCAAGTCTTACAAATGGAGTTAACACATTACAGTAGAAATGTGCATATGCTTCAACCAGCACTCCCAGACTAAAGCAGAGTTTAAATATTCTGCATTTAAACCTCAAGTATCAAAATTAGAAAATTCTTTGTGGGGTGTTGGAAGCAAAAAAAAATAATAAATTTACCTTGGTTTGTCCTACTTTCTTATTGGGAGCAGATCTTTTAACTGGTTTTGGTGGAGACTCCATTTCCTCCTCTACTTCTTCCTCCTCTTCCTCCTCTTCTATTTCCTCATCAAAAGACAAATCCTCTTCCACTACATTTAAAATGAGCAAAATGTAAAAAAACAGCCAAAGGACTTACAAAATTTTTTAAAAATAGTTAATTACAAACCTGATTACAACAATTTTTCAAGCAGAAATCTCCCACATTCATTAACCTACCTTCAAACTATGTAGGCATATTACGCATTACTGTAAAATGTGTTAGTTACAAGTGTAAGAACATTAAACCCTACTGGCTTCCAATTACACTCCAGTGTACATCTGAGGATACTGCCATAAGGCTTTTCCTAGTCGATAAAATCCCATGTAGACAGGTTTGGTCATACACCCATGGGCCCTCCAAAAACCTTGTAAGGCTATAAAAACTGCAAAAATATAGTTCAGTTCCAGCACTAGCAACGTACAAATGGTTGATCATACAATTGTTGATTGTACAATTCTTGTATCTCATATGGTCAGGACTGCACTTAATCTTTAGTTACATTATTGTACCCCATATTTCAATTAAATGGCCAAAACAAAAAAACACCACCTACTGCACCACCATTTTCTCTATAAGAACATACATAAACAAAAAGTTGCCAGCAATACTCCGGTTTTCTACCAAAACTTCCATTCAGTATAATCCATTCAAGCCTTTGAACATGTACGATTTACAGTTAAAACAAGTTAGGAAAAACTTCTATAAGCGGATGTAAAGCAGAATGCATAGTTCAGCGCTCTCTCTACACCTGGGCAGGCAAACTTAATTTCAAGGAGGAGAAAAAACCCCACACACACTCACACACAATATACCCAAAACAGGCTGGAAAAAACGTAAGTTCTCACAACAGGTACCGGCTCCAATCTGTTCATTATATACACATCCCATTATGGAGAAACAAGCTATAATTATTTAAACTTGTAGATGCCAAGATAACTTAGTGTCCTGATAAACCGAGGCTTTACATTCTCTCTCTGAAGTAATGTCTACAGATCTGTCAGAGTATCCATTTTGCATGCATCCAGAATCACACACTTGGACTGCAGGATGCAAAGCACCACCACAAGCAGTGCTAGCAGACAAGCAAGCAAAGGTTTCACACGAAGTGGCAGTTTGCCTACACTAAAATGATGCACAATACAGCCAGAGACATACTATGGGCATATTTGAATTTGTGGAAACAGGTAAAATAAGCGTCTTCCACACTAGACATTCACTTACAGCTTGTGTTTACATGCTGAAAATAGCATTGGCAAAAAAAAGAAAAACAAAACCAATGTTTGTACCGAGGAGATAGAGTATAATACACTAGCATAAGAGCAAAAAAGCAGAAAATTAACGAGCAGGATACAAATTAAAGGGCTACGTAATTACAGCTGAACGACTGATTTCAAATCAAAATTGTGATACGAAACAATGCATTTAGCAAATCAAAGGCTGCAATTTAGGATACATTATGCAAATTGACGAATAAGGCTATTTGAATGTTAGGAAATTTACTAAAAAAAACAAACCCCCCAACAACAAACAAAGGCAGGCTGACATTTAATTGTAAAACAGTTTCAATTTTACCCACACTAATTTTAGCATTGTGTAACTCCAAACACTACACAAATCTATTACTTCACAGATCATTTTGGCACTTCACTTCCACAATTGGAGTTTTCATAATTTTTAATGGTTAGTTTTCTTCATTAGTAAAACTTACAGCAAGACCCTTCCTCCAGTCCCACTGCTGTGCTCTGATCCACAAGTCAGACATGTTGCTGCAGATAGGCCTCAGGGCTTTGTGCTATCAAAACATGCCAGTATGGCCATACATTTTTTTTTTAATGAAAATTGTATAAAATGTATACATTGTATATACAAAGAACCAAATAGTTGATGTCCAATAAGTGCTGTTCTGGCAAATGACCACATATTACTTCCACACTTGATTAAATCAGCACGAAGAGTAACTGTACATTTCCTTCAGCAGTAGGATGCATGCACTTCCAAAGACATCAATGTGGATTATTACAAAGCATTGTGCATTAATTTCAGAAAATTACATCATATACTGCAAAATGCCAAACATTGCCCCCCACTCCTTTCACGACTACCTAACATTTCACCAGAAGATCCTCATACTGGCAATAATTCAGTGATGAAACAATATGAGCAAATGCACCAAAGTCAGACAGAACAATTGCAAGTTTGATCACTGTAGATCAGGATGTGGACAATCCTAACCAAGTTGTATCGATGGAGCTCCATAGAGGTAATGTGTTAACTTTGATCTCTCTGTGCTTAGCTGTGTGTAGGCGCAGTGTGTTAGACTGTAGCATTCAATTAATATTCTAAAGCCTACAATGTACAGTGGTGTGAAAAACTATTTGCCCCCTTCCCGATTTCTTATTCTTTTGCATGTTTGTCACACAAAATGTTTCTGATCAAACTCATTTAACCATTAGTCAAATATAACAAGTAAACACAAAATGCAGTTTTTAAATGTTTTTTTATTATTTAGGGAGAAAAAAATCCAAACCTACATGGCCCTGTGTGAAAAGTAATTGCCCCCTGAACCTAATAACTGGTTGGGCCACCCTTAGCAGCAATAACTGCAATCAAGCGTTTGCGATAACTTGCAATGAGTCTTTTACAGCGCTCTGGAGGAATTTTGGCCCACTCATCTTTGCAGAATTGTTGTAATTCAGCTTTATTTGAGGGTTTTCTAGCATGAACCGCCATTTTAAGGTCATGCCATAGCATCTCAATTGGATTCAGGTCAGGACTTTGACTAGGCCACTCCAAAGTCTTCATTTTGTTTTTCTTCAGCCATTCAGAGGTGGATTTGCTGGTGTGTTTTGGGTCACTGTCCTGTTGCAGCACCCAAGATCGCTTCAGCTTGAGTTGACGAACAGATGGCCGGACATTCTCCTTCAGGATATTTTGGTAGACAGTAGAATTCATGGTTCCATCTATCACAGCAAGCCTTCCAGGTCCTGAAGCAGCAAAACAACCCCAGACCACCACCATATTTTACTGTTGGTATGATGTTCTTTTTCTGAAATGTTGTTCCTTTTACGCCAGATGCAACGGCACATTTGCCTTCCAAAAAGTTCAACTTTTGTCTCATCAGTCCACAAGGTATTTTCCCAAAAGTCTTGGCAATCATCGAGATGTTTCTTAGCAAAATTGAGACGAGCCCTAATGTTTTTTGCTTAACAGTGGTTTGCGTCTTGGAAATCTGCCATGCAGGCCGTTTTTGCCCAGTCTTTCTTATGGTGGAGTCGTGAACACTGACCTTAATTGAGGTAAGTGAGGCCTGCAGTTCTTTAGACGTTGTCCTGGGGTCTTTTGTGACCAATCGGATGAGTCGTCTCTGCGCTCTTGGGGTAATTTTGGTCGGCCGGCCACTCCTGGGAAGGTTCACCACTGTTCCATGTTTTTGCCATTTGTGGATAATGGCTCCCACTGTGGTTCACTGGAGTCCCAAAGCTTTAGAAATGGCTTTATAACCTTTACCAGACTGATAGATCTCAATTACTTCTGTTCTCATTTGTTCCTGAATTTCTTTGTATCTTGGCATGATGTCTAGCTTTTGAGGTGCTTTTGGTCTACTTCTGTGTCAGGCAGCTCCTATTTAAGTGATTTCTTGATTGAAACAGGTGTGGCAGTAATCAGGCCTGGGGGTGGCTACGGAAATTGAACTCAGGTGTGATACACCACAGTTAGGTTATTTTTTAACAAGGGGGCAATTACTTTTGCACACAGGGCCATGTAGGTTTGGATTTTTCTCCCTAAATAACCATCATTTAAAAACTGCATTTTGTGTTTACTTGTGTTATATTTGACTAATGGTTAAATTTGTTTGATGATCAGAAACATTGACACAAACATGTAAAAGAATAAAAAATCAGGAAGGGGGCAAATAGTTTTTCACACCACTGTATTTATGGACTATTTGAGGCATCAGCTCAAGGCTTTTCTTTGGTTAACTGTTGAGCGGTGTTGGAGTGAGAGGTGTGCTGCTGATGGGAGCTCATCTCTTGGTCAAAGTGACACAACCTCTTGTTACAAAGCATTTTCTCAAAGTAGCAATTGATTAGCACATTAGCAATTCTGCTGTCAATTCTGTAATCAGTGCTTTAAGTGCAATAGGACTCACTTTAAAAGTTGTTAATCTAAATGCTTCTTGTGTTATAAACTTATTTTACATCTATTTTGCATCTGAAGAGACTGAAAAACGTACCGATTGTATGACCTCGACGATTTCCCAGCGAATGCAAAAGGTGACATCTTTTTTTCTGAAAGACAGGATATTTAAATGTACCCGGCCTCTGCCAAAATCAAACAAGTCTACCTTCATTATGCCTGCTGTTTTACTTCGTTCACTATTCTCACTAACTGACTAGCCATTACTGGTCTTGATCCTTGTCAGGACCGTGAGCCATAAAAGCAGTCACCAAAAGCAACCCAATTTCGTACAAACGCACACATGCTTAGGCGAGGGATAAGACTGCGCTTTCACACGAAATAGACCGGGCATTTTAAACTCCATTGGAGTCAGCCATTGGTAGTAGACCTAAAACAAGGTGCTGATGCTCCCCTTTTATAGGGTGCAGATGCATAGGATGTTGATTGCGTTTACTGTTGCCTAAGTATCACTGGAACTGAGTGGGTGGAGTTGTTAAAGGGTATATACACTTTACACACACACACGCCTGTCAAACACGTTAAACGCACTTTAAAATTTAATGCCGTTAACGCAGGTTTGTTTGACCCTACAAAATTCCCGTAGTTCAAACTGAACCTGCAAGGTGAATGTGTGCCACTCTAGCCTTCAAGTTATTTCTCATAGAAGTCACTCCATATTCCTAATTGTTAAATGATGGAAAAGGTCCATTAAATGGGAAGTTCAGTTTCAAAACTTTGCCTGAGGGCTCACTCGATAAAACTAAGGTTGTGTGTAGTTACTGTCAAACCAAGTTTGGTTTGCATGCGATATTGTAGGCTGCTTGTACTCTGATAACTAAGCACCCATTTTACACAAACAGTATTAGCCTGGGTAATATGTGACAGACCATGCTTGACAGTGTTTGCTGGAAGTTGACGCGTCCATTAGTTTCTGCCAAACGGTAGCAATTGCTAAATGGATAGCCACAGCATGCAGACCGATTTACATAGTGGAAGATGAAAGCTGTACAATTCAGAGAGGGCAAAACTAGGTAAGGAGTTGGAGATCATGGAGATAGTTGCCCTTACTGGTGACTACAGGACATCATTTAGAAATCAACTACCTCGGGGTTACAACCCATTATATCGGCGAACAGTATAAATTGCATTCACGTGCTTGGACGGTCATGAACAGACATCATGCATCGAACATTTTATGGATGTAGCAAAGCAGTGAAACGTTGAGAATAAAGCATGCTCAGTGCAGATAGTGCACGAAATTTAAATTTCAGCGGAGAGACTGCTGCCTTTTGAACAGTTGCCATGCATCACACACTGCATTCAACATTCTGTCAGTGTCTCTGCAGAATAGTGCATTTGATGGTGCACTTTCCAAATGCTGAAAGGTGGTGGGGCACTGCAAGCACAGCCCATCAAATACTGCAGAACTTAACAGAAGGTCGCACATGGCCTAAAGACAGACACTTGTACAAGACATACGGACTAGATGGAACTCCACTCTGGAGATGGTGCAGCATGTGCTAAGAAACAAACCACCACGAAGATGCACTAGCCATACATAAAACTAATGTGGTCATGCCAACAAATGCTGAGCTGGAGAAACTTCAGAATCTGGAGGTGTTTTTTTTTTTTGTTTTTATTTCGTTTTCTGAAAAGCGGCACTTGTTATTCAGTTTTAAAATCAGGTTTCCAGTGTACGGCATTGTGCCTGCCAACATTTCTCCCGATGCTTATCAGTATCTGCAAAATTTTGGATCAATCATAAAAAGAGACTGAGAAATCTTTTGGCCACTGTGCGTTAAACTGGTATGTTTGTGTGTCAGATAATGAGACCTTTAGTGGCAGGGGCCACCGCCACGCATGACGCAAAAGTAGTAGTAGTTTAAATTGGACTGGGAGGGGCACTTACCATCCTCTACTCGTTGCCTATTCTCTCCTGTGAATGTTGTGATATTACATTACATCCACAATGAATGTTTTTAATTGCAAATTTAATAAAAAAGCTGTCACACTGTGAAGACAAAGTCCAGCTATAGTCAAGTATGACTTCCTCTATGTAATCCCCAAGTCTTACAGCTGTTTTGGTATTGTTTATTAATGTATGAGTGAATACAAATGCATACAAAGCCCCCAATTTAATTGATATTGAATTGGTTTTGGCAGATACTTCACTGAACTCCTTGGAGGAGAGAAGTTTGTTTCATGTTCAGTGGTGCTGCACACTATCATCTGTCTCGGGTGATGGGGAGTTCAGGAGATGACCTAGCCTATATAATAAAATTTAACCAAACCTTCACCATGAACATGGAGAAACAAAGGGGAAAAACCAATACATGGCTAAAGATTTCCACAACACTTGACCCCAGGTCTAAAGGACCTTAAGTGCTTACACAGAGCCGAGGTGTGGTCTTTGATCACTGACATCCTCAAAGAAGATACACAGCAACCAGTGCAAGCTGCAACATCAGACTATATAAAATTATTATTATTAACCCCCAAAGAAGAAAGCATCTCTCAGTGGCTTCAGAGTCAGAATCTGATGAGGAGGACTATTCAAAAATGTCTGGAGTGCTATAAAGCAGATCCTGTCATCAGTATGGAGGCTTGCCCCCTAAAGTGGTGGTCCACACATGCTCTGGCATACAAAGAGCTGGCTTGCCTTACTCACAAGTACTTCGCAACACCTGCCACATCAGTGTAGAGAGGTTGTTTTCTCTCCGGGCATATTGTGCAGAAAAGCAAGCTGCCTTGCCCTCTGGAAATCTGACCAAACTAGTATGTTTAAGCAACTGGCTTGGTTTAATAAAATAGAAATAGTGTATTATTCATAATAACCCAAAAGGCCAACCTCCTGTTTCTGCTGAGAAATTAACTTGGCTAACTACATTAACAATTTTGAATTGTATTCTGTTTATAAAATCCTGTTTCTGGAGTTTTTGTACGGTTTTTAAGTGAGATTTATTAAATATTGAGAAATATATGGATTGCAGTATGACACTACATGACTTAAATGTCATCTGTTTTACAATATAAGCCTAATTGTTTTCTATGTTCAGCATTGCACAGAACTAGAATATGACAAAAAAAAAGCCCCCTCACAGTTGAAGTTTTGTCTTTATTTCCTCTTGTTCCAGTTACCTGAAGTACATGTATATGCCATTATATTGTGTTAATTCTTAATATGGTCCAAATGCACTTAAATCTTTTTGGTAAAATTTCAACATAAAAAAAATTACAAAGTCATGCAAGTAAACTTTTTGATCACTTGACAGCACACACAAATGCAATGATCTTCATTTATTTTTTTTTAAATTAGAGATGTCAGAAAAGCAGGTATTACTTAAGGCTTCATTGAGTCATTTTAAGATTAGTTGTTTTGCACTATATCCTTTAGTAGCAGCCGTTGGGAATTCTTTTCATCTGCAAATAAAGGTTTTATTTGCATGTGCAATATTTAGATAGTGTAACATTTACATTATAAATTAATCACATTTCTCAAATGGTTTGTCAGTTTAAGCTAAATGGCAGATCAGTAAATATTCTAGTCACAGACTATGCAATATTTAGATGCGGCTCCTAAGCCACAACTTTGGTGAAAATTAGTTAGATCATTCTATGCCAATCAAAAAATGTAAGTCACCCTTGCAGTAGAATATAAAGCTGTTAATATTTTGACCTTCTTGTGTAGTAATGCTCAATCAGGTTTTAAATTGTTTTACACTGAATACTAAACTGAAGCCAGATCTTGCATCTCAAATCAAAAACACAATTAGATGTTTTCCCAAAAAACATACAGCACTAAAAATAACTGGACTAGAGTATGCATTTTCAAAAAGTCTCACTTTTGACTCTCACACTGAAACACTAAGCTGTATATTTTCAGAAATAAATAGTTGTATAGGTTTGCACTTGTGCCCACCACATGCAGGAGGAACAGGGGCTGGTGGCAAAGTGACTTAGGCGTCAGTCTAAAGCAGACTGCAACAGACACGCATTCTGACTCTTGGGATGTTGAAGGTTGCCTCTATTGGTGGTTGAAGACTCAGAGTTGGAGTAGGCACAGCACTACCAACTAGATATAGAACCCAATCCCTTGAAAAAGGCAGGACTTGCCCAGGGAGAAGGCACTGGGCAGTAGTGGGTTTCTTATTAATCATTTCATTGTCTCATTTGATTTGTAACCATATGTTCTGCACACCGATTAGAAGAGGTGCATAGGTGTCAACTGATCACTACCTGGTAGTGAGTTGGGACACATGGTGGGAGAGGAGCCTTGTCAGACGTGGAAAGCCCAAGCAAGTAGTGAGGGTGGACTGGACATGTCTGGGCAAGGTCCCTTGTCCAGAAGACTCAACTTCAATGTCCAAAATAACTTCCTATATCCTGGGGGCAGCTAGGGACAGAGTTATAATGTGCCTTCTTCAAACACTTCATTGTGGAAGTGGCTACGAAGAGATGCAGCCTGAAGGCCAGAGGTACCTTTTGAGGTGGAGGCGAGGGAGAGATGCCATGAAACTGAAAATGGAGGCCTTCCCTGAATGGTTAACACAGGAGACTCCTGAAGCAGAAGAGGTATGGACAGGGCAAAAGGACTGTGGCCTTGGGGGTTATGGAAGTAAAAAACGCAGGTGTGGGAGGTGTTCCAAGAAACCATGGATTGGGCTCAAAGTAGTCCTGGCAAGCCATCAGGTGACTCAAAGGTAAAACAGGACTTCATAAAAGCTGTTCTCAGCAAAGGTGTAGAAGTTCTGACCCAGACAAATGATGCATCCTAGCAGTGGATGGAACACTTGAAGCCCCTGAACCCAAAGGAAACTCCAAGGAGGAAGGTGAAGAAACTGATGGGGTAGTAATACCCATTTCGCAACTGGAGGATGCCAAAGTAGTTAAGCAGCTCCGCTGTGGCAAAGCTCCAGGGGTAGAGGAGATCCGCCCAGACATGCTGAAAGCTCTGGAAATTAAGCAGTGTTCTCCCCAGAAATCTTTTCCAGACGGGTGTCAAGAAAAAGTAGCCGGGTGGGGCGGGACGGGGAAATTTGGTGGTGTGGAAATGTTAAATGTGCATTTTTTTTTATTAGTTAATTATTATTTTCCAAAGCTCAATATGACTAAGGTTTGACACTTCTGAAAAAATATTTTTATTAAATTTAAGTATCATCCAATTCAGGATCCTGCAACCCTAACAAATTTTAAGTAACAATTGTTAAAACATAAACCAACAGGCACAAGCATTGTCGCTGTCGGGAAGAAAAATAAACATTGAAAAAAGTATAGGAAACCTCATGAAGAAAAATTTAAAAATATTCTTCAAAGCCAACTTGCATATGCAGAAGGCACCTTCAGTTAATTATTCTTTTCTTTCATGAGGCCCAGTCGTCTGAAGCTTTCCCATAAAAGTTCCCAGAATCTGGGCCCTCCAAGGAGATCACTCGTACACTGTCAGTGACTGTACTGCAAAGTCAGCCATCTAGTATCACTGCCCATTTTCAGCTTAATCTGGGGAATGTTCAGAATATTCTGAATTGCCGTTAAACCAGCCATCCTATTTGAAGAATTTTGGAAGAAACAGAACAGCTGCCTTAAGATGTTCAGTGTTAAGGTACAGCAGCTGCTGCTGCTTGGGCACTTGCAAGGGCCAATCGGTGTTTTTACACAGAGGCAGTTGACCAAGAGTCCAGATGCTCCATCTCTAAGCAGTTTTGCCACACCTTTGTTTCCCCAATCATAACAGCTGCTCAATCTGACCCTAGTCCAAACAGATTAGCAGTTTTTAAAGCCTAGAGTGTCCATAGTCTCACTCAGTGTGTTGGTTATAGTCTCCGCTATGTAGTCAATCATATTGCGGGTTGATACAAAACTGACCTCTTTAGTGACCTGCCAAACATTTAATGTAAATTGTTTTACATCCGAGATATGTGGTTTCATCACACAGAATACTGAAAAACTTTTCAGTGTGTATATTTTTCAGTATGTTAGATTTTATTTCTGATGCTAAGACATCCAGCAGCTCTTGCATTATTCTTTGAGGTGTAATGTGCATTTTTACCAACATTACATGCATTCAACATTATTCTCGCCGTTTATCTCGAGATTAAATTCGACATTTTTACTCTCGTAGTTTGTCATTAAAGTAGATCATAAACTAAACGTCATCGTAAAATTAATGTTTAATTTACTAGATTTTCTCAAACCAGAGTCAAATTATGTAGCAACATGTTGACTTTATTCTCGACATTTCCACTTTAATCTTGATGCTTATGACAAGAATAAAGTCACTTAACTTTATTTCGACAGTTTTTTCTTAACTTTGTCCGTATTTTTTTTTTCCCTTCACCGTGGCCCTAATACACTTCCGTACAAAACCCTCAGCAATTCAGTGACAAAACTTTTGCTCAGGACACTGTGTGCTGTAAGGGTTTCTTCACACTTTTTCCAATATGGACGCAAGTCCAAATATGAGCAAATAGAACGGCAGATGGGGTCACTTTAAACAGGAAGCACAGTGAGGGCTACAAGGTTTTTGCACACAGAACACAATTAATGCTTAAACTGTATGTGTATATATGGGTTTGCTATGTACTTTACAAGGAGAGCTGCTGTACGCTCAGCCACACTATACAGACTGCGCCAACGTCGAGAACAGAGATATCACTTCCTGACACCTTTTTTCTGATAGCCGACAGGCTGGTTTCACTAGACTATTTTAAATCAGACCTCCTCTTAATCACCCACCCACCTCCACATCCTTTGCTTGTGAACTGCCACTTCGCTCCTGCTATTAGCATGTACAGCCCCCTCTCGCCCACCCTCTCCATACTCCTTGGAACTGTATTAAGTTGCTACACCACCGCTATTACCATGTACAGCCCGCTCTCGAAACCCCACCTCCCTATACTCTCTGCTTGTGAACTCTGCTCTGCCTCGACACCCACAATTAGCTTTAGGAGTATTTGCCTGCCCACCCGCCCGCTCATCCCTTGCCATCTCTGCAGATTAGATCTCCCTGTGCCTGCAGATCTGTGGCTGTCATCTCACAATGTCATGCAAGATGACAGCCGGGCGCTGAACTAAATTAGCCGGGCAGAGCGCCCAGCTAAAAGACGCTAGAGAGAACACTGGAAAAGGCATGTCAACCATGACAGCCCAATACTGCATGGCCATCAGGAGCTGTGTCTCTGGTGTAAAGGACCCCTTTTTAAAAAAAGGGACAGAGAAGGGTGTGCTCCATCTATCAGAAGACCCCACCCCTCAGCCTCCCTTGAAAAAGCTTATGCCAGAGTACTAGAAAGGAAATTCTGTCCTTTCACTGAACCTCACATCTGGGAGGACCAATGTACAGTAGATTCCATCCAGGCCATGGATCAGCCTTTTAATCTCATGAGGATTCTAGAGGGTGCATGAGAGTAAACCCCAACCAGTCTACATGAGTTTCATATATGTATAGAGAAGGCATCTGACCATGATCCTCTATGTATTCTGTAGCAGGTGCAGACTGAGTATGGGATTTCAAGGCACCCTTATAGGAGCTATTTTGTCAATGTATAATCTGCAAGAGATGTGTCTACATACTCTTAACAACATCAGTGCAGTTTCCAGTGGGTTTGGGACTGCCTTGGCTATGTTTTGACTCTTCTCCAGTCTGATTTTCATGGACAGGAATATCAAGGTGCAACCCCCGGTGGTCCAGTTCAGTGGCCTTAGAACTGAATCACAGCTTTTTGCAGATGTGGTCCTGTTGGCTTCATCAGGCAGTGAACTTCACTGGGACAATTTGCAACAGAGTGTGAAGAGACAGGGATGAGGATTGCTACCTCTAAAAATCAGAGGCCATGATCCTCAGTAAGAAAGGTGGAGTTTCCTTTCCAATTTGGAGGAGAGTTACTGACTTGATTAGAGGTTGTTAAACACCTGTCTGTCTTGTTCATTAACAAGGGGTTAGGGATGGCGAGATCAGACAGGGATGACTAGCACAGTTATGCTGTTGGAATGCTAGGCTGTAGTGTTGAAGGAGCAGAATCAGAAAGTGAAGCTCTCGATTTACCAGTCAATTTCCATCCTCAATTATGGTCATAAGCTTTGGGTAATAAATGTCAGGGGTACAAGCAGTGAAAATTCGCTTTCTCTGCAGGGTGGCTGGGCTCTCCCTTAGAGGTAGGTAAACAGCAGGCATCTTGGAGAGGCTCTCAGTGAAGCTGCTGACCCACCACATTGAGGGGAGCCAACTTGGGCCGTTTAGGCATCAGATATGGATGTCCTTACGGACAACTCCCTGTGGAGATTTCATGGGCATGACCAGCTAGGAGGCGCCCTGGAAATAATCTTGGGACCCCACAACAGAAGTTGGTGTGTGTGGGGATTTTAAATGGGGGGGGGTTAAAGAAAAAAAACCCTTGGATTCAAGTGAAATAAGCCATTTATGATCTTTTAAGCATTTCTTGCCCCAGAGTCAGGTAGAAGAGTAGCATGTTTATCATAAAGCTACTCTCCAGCTAAAGGAAAAGACTACATTTCCACATTCTATGTAAAGCCTTTCTTGGCAGCCAACTTATCACACTGATCACATGGTGGAGTCTATGTTCAGTCCAACACCACTTGGTCTAACAAAGAAATGTCAGCTTAACACTAGAATTACCAGAGCCTATGAAAAAACTCATAGATTCGTCCCACCTTAAAACGCTTCCCACCTCTAACATCTGTTGTCTTCTAAATTTGTGGCTAAGCAGCAAACCGCCTACTATCACATCCCTCACTGGCACAGTTTTCTCAGCTCAAGTCTGTTTACCTGCATGTCAGTTACTTGGAGTTGCATAGAGTGAGAAGTCAAGCAAAATGACACCTTTTATAAATACTATATCGTTATCTGGAACACTTGCATTTCATGTGTGTTCCGTATTGACATAGATTTATGTACACACATTAAAGAAACTTTTCCATGTTTTAGTCATAACTGACAAAATGTAGACATGAAGTTTATGATGTGTGAAGCCTGAAGTCCAAATATCAAAGAAACACTTTCACAAAAGGTAGAAATAGAACAAGTGTGCGTTTATTCAAAAATAGAACTACAGAAAAACAACCCACGTTAGAATGAGATATTGACATGCATTTGCTAAGAGCGCTGTGGTGGCACAACGGTATCAGCTCTTGACTGGTAGTCTGAACTTTACGGGTTCAATTCCAGATGAGTGTTTTGAAAGGTGAGCTGCATGTACTCTTATTTTAAAATAAAAACACACATTTGATTCCAGTCTAACAACTGGTGTAATTGAACGATACTCGTAGAGGTTAGGTTTTTTTTTTTTTAAATCCTGTTCTCTCAGTCGCGTTCACGATCCCAACTCAATACGCCACATTTGACACTGCCGTTTTCTCAGACGCGCTATAAACACAGGCAAACTCAAATCATGGATGAATGTTCTACATCGGATCAAGAATGCACTTTTGCCATCGCTGTACTTTGTATATATGTATATGACTTTATGCTGTAGGAAGTAAATAAAGGTAAACACAGACCTGGCTCTTACATACACACCCAAAACATTAACATTTGTTACTTGCATAAAAGCCAGATCTGTTATTTTCCTTTGAGTGACGGTTCTACATTGGATCAAGAATGCACTTTTGCCATCACTGTACTTTGTATATGTACATGGGAAGTTCGGTACTCGTGACTTTATGCTGTAGGAAGTAATATCTATATAGCAACAACAGTAATAGTTTCCCCCCCATGTGCCTATTATATAGTGCCTTTCCTTCCTATCTATCCCCTTAGCTGTTTTTTTTTTATATCTCTATTATACAGTGCCCTATGGGGTGCCAAACAGGCAATTACAATGATTTTCAGAATGCAGTAATCCCTCCTCGATCATGGGGGTTGTGTTCCAGAAACCCCCGCGATAGACGAAAATCCGCGAAGTAGAAACCATATGTTTGTATGGTTATTTTCATATATTTTAAGCCTTTATGAACTCTCCCACACTATTAGAGCCCCCTAGACATGAAATAACACCCTTTAGTCAAAAGTTTAAACTGTGCTCCATGACAAGACAGAGATGACAGTTCTTTCTCACAATTAAAAGAATGCAAACATATCTTCACTTCAAAGGAGTGTCGTCAGGAGAAAAGAGAGATAAAAGCAAGCAATCAAAAAAATCAATACGCGATTTTAAGTATGCCGAAGCACCGCGATAAAGCGGCATTTTGTAGAGGAGCGTTCGCATCCTCTATGCAAACAGCCCCTCTGCTCACACCCCCTCCGTCAGGCGCCGAGAATGTCAGAGAGGGTGAGAGACAGAGAAAAGCAAACAATGAATCACCGCGCGGGAAGCATATCTTAGATCATTGAGGAGTTTTAGTTAATATGTAATAAGCCATCCGCCAATAGCGTCCCTTGTATGAATTCAACTGGGCAAACAAACTGAGGAAGCATGTACCATAAATTAAGACCCATTGTCCGCAGAAATCCGCAAAACAGCGAAGAACCCGTGATATATATTTAGATATGCTTACATTTAAAATCTGCGATAGTGAAGCCGCGAAAGTCGAAGCGCGATATAGCGAGGGATTACTGTATATAGTCATTCCTGAATATACAAAGTCACTCCTGAATATGTAAAGTCAAAGCCTGATTATATAGTGTCAGCATCGGAACACACCACTTCATTACTGAATATATAAATTTAACGTCAGATTATATATTGATAGAAACGACTTGGGCACATTTTTAGTAAACAATAAGTTCCTACAACGTAAAGAACTAAGTTAACAAAAACATCTTCAGAAAAATTAAAAAACCCACTGTTAATTCATTCAAAATGACGTATGTGCCTGGCATTTTGAACACTATTTATTCATTTTTTGTATGGGCACATTTTTGGACAAACCTCAAGCCCGATCGACTGAGTGGCTTCTGTCGAAGTTTACCTTTCACTAGTACGAGTGAAATGAAAAGCACGGAAATTTATATTCTAACTCTGACTTTATATATTCTGAAAATGAAGGGGATAGATAGGAAGGAAAGGCATTATATGAAAGGCAGACAGGGAAGCTGCTATATAATAAAGTTACTGTTATTACTAGGGAGTTAAGGCAGGCAGAATGGCGAAGGTTAAAAAATAAAACAAAATTTCTCTCCAGCGGAGAATCGAACTCGGGTCTCAGTTACGGCAAGTCTGCTGCGCTCCAAGTGACGAAACCTTACCGGTACGCCACAGAAGCTGTTGACACATTTATGAACCTTTTGTGAAAGTGTTTTTGATATTCGGCCTTCAGGCTTCACACATTTTAAAGTTTATGCCTACAATTTGTAACACTACTAAAATAAAGTTTGTTTTAACAATGTGTTTACACAGATTACTGTAGAAAACGGAACACGCATGAAATGAGTGCGTTCCAAATAACGATCTGTTATTTCCACTCTAAAACTCCACTTCACTCCCAGATAATCAAGGCATTCGATTGACGTTCTAAGTCGTTGGGGGGGATGGAATAGCCAGCTGCTTGCGTTTATCAGCACATTTAGATGAACAAACGACGCTGGCGGACAGAGGAGAATGGTTTTATGAAACGATTTAAGGTGGGACGGATCTACAAGTTTTTTCATAGGCTCTGGTAATTCTACTGTTGATACCGATTAAGGACATTTGATACTCTACCTCCAGATAAGAGATCAATTTTAGAAATTCAGAATTTAGTTGAGAATGAAGATGAGGATTGTGGGTACATAAAGTAGTCTCTGCATTTGTTCATATCTGTTGCAGCGATCATGTGTCACTGAAAGCCCAGTAAGAGAAAAGCCCATTTGACCAAACAATACCAAAAACAATTCACAAGGAGCATTTTAAGGAGATTTTAAAAAAGGTGCAGGGTATACTTAACTGTTTGTAAGAGCCCTCTTTCCATAATTAACAATTTGAATTTAAAAAGGTACAAGTCACCTCATCCTGTCAAAAACACAATGAGAGAAGTTGCTGGCAAGCTTTGTTGCCACATCAGTTCCTATAGTGCCAACATCTAGCGGATTGTCAAATTTATGGTGGCAACAACTTGTGAAAAATTGTGCTATAAACAGACAGTTAATGTCTCAGAGGTATAAAGCTGCCAAGGCTTAGAAACGATTTGTTTCAAGATGAATATTTTGATGATCATCAATTGGAACCTGTAGGCTCAGATACTGATGGCAAAGGATGGCTGCCCCAGATAAATTTCTTCATCACAAGGCATTCGACTGGTCAATACTGTAAAAACAGAGACAAATACATCACCCAAGATCTCTGCAGGAATACTCCAGGAAACTCTTAAGGCCTTAAGAGGACAGATTCTCATCTTTACCACAGAAATAAATCCGAAGCCAAGAAAGTAGCAGAGATAAAAAGCAAAATTAAAATAGATGAACACGCCAGACTACCAAGCAAGACGCTACATAGAAGGCAGGCTCTACATTCGGAATTAAACCTCTTGACAACTAAAGAAACTGAACTAATCTACAAATTGAGACATCATTACTATGAACATGGAGAGAAAGCTAATAAGCTTTTAGCTCAACAAATTCACAAGCAAGAACTGCGCAACGTAATCTCGGTAATCACCAACACGAACAGAGAAAAATCGAACACAAAAATATAATGCACACTTTGAGACTACTATAAATCCCTATATACTACCGAGTTTAAGGAAGACTATACACAATCTAATGCATTTCTGGATACATTACAGATACCACAAATAGACGGTTTTAGTGTGGAGGAACTTGATAAACCTCTGGTGTTATCAGAATTACTAGATGCTATAAAGTCACTCCAAGGCAGGAAAGCAGCAGGCCCTGATGGCTACCCTGCAGAATTTTACAAGAAATTCTCCGCTCAGCTAGCTCCCCTCCTATTAGCAACATTTACAGAAGCCAGATAACCAATCTCTTCCACAAATCTTTCGCCAAGCACTAATCACGGTCTTTCCAAAACAAAATAAGGACTTATTACAATGTGCATCATACAGACCAATTTCACTTCTGAATAACGACGTTAAAATACTCTCTAAAATCATAGCCAGAAGGATGGAGAAAGTGCTCCCCTCGGTAATATCACAAGACCAAACAGGATTTATTAGGGGGCCGGCACTTATCTTCAAATCTTCGACACCTGTTTAATGTAATATACTCGCCAACTAAATTCAAACACCCCAGAAATAATATCATTGGATGCAGAAAAAGCATTTGACATGATTGAATGGAAATACCTTTTTACTACATTGGAGAAGTTTGGGTTTGGCCTGAACATGTGTGCATGGTTTAAATTACTGTATACTAACTCGGAAGCTTCAGTTTGCATCAACATTTGCTCAGACTACTTAACTAGAACATGGCACTAGACAAGGATGCCCCTTGTCACGCTGCTGTTTGCGATTGCCATTGAACCACTGGCAATACATTGTCGAAATACTGATCAGATAAAGGGGATTAGCAGAGAAGGACTGGAACAGAAAATCTCATTATATGCAGATGACATGGTACTGTATATTTCGGACCCAGAAAATTCTGTGCCTGCAGTCTTAGCAGCACTCACAGAATTTCAAAAGATCTCTGGTCTCAGAATTAATCTGAATAAAAGTGTACTCTTTCCAGTGAATTCTCAAGCATATAATATTAGATTAGTTACCCTACCTTTTTATCATTGCAGAACAGTGTAAATACCTAGGGGTAAACATTACATGTAAACAAAGCTCTATAAAAAAATTGCCGTCTGCATGGGAAAAATTAAACAAGACTTGCATAGATGGTCAACCCTTCATCTCACACTAGCTAGAAGAATTAACACTTAAATGAGGTTATTGTTGAATCTAATTGCCTAAAGAATGATTTATTAATGTATTTTGGGATATTTTGAAATAAAGGAGCTTAGGAAGAATATTCATCTTATTTAGAATTCAAAACATCCATGCATCAAAAGAGCGACCCTACAAAGAAAAAATGCAGAAGGCAGCATGGCTCTACCTAACTTCCAGTTTTATTACTGGGCAGCAAATATACAGGCGATAAGAACCTGGACACAAATAGAACATACTCAGGCTTGGACCGCAATAGAAGTAAAATCCTGCAGTACTACTTTGTATTCCTTGCTCTGTGCTCCAACAAACACATGCTATTGGCAATATACAAATAACCCAATTGTGCTCCACGCACTTAGAATCTGGAACCAATGTAGAAAGCATTTTAAGACGAAGAGAACCACCTCTCTCAACCTTTCACAAACATATGCAGTTTTTAATATCTGGAAAAAATTTGGAATAACTTGCTTAGAGATCTTTATATAGATAGTCTTTACATCCTATGAACAATTACATTCCAAATTTAACATTCCAGCTACACATTTCTTTCACTATCTTCAAATCAGGAACTTTCTTAAACAGAACCATCCAGATTTTCCTCATCTTGCACCCTCATCCATGCTGGAAAAAATATTGCTCAATCTTAAGGATTTAGACTCCATCTCTACAATATATAAAGTCATTTTACAATGCCTCCCTTTCAAAGATCCAAGAGGACACTGGGAAAAAGCTCTCAATTAATATATCAGAAAAGGAGTGAAAAGTAGCAATGCAGAGAATTCACTCAAGCTCCATATGTGCAAAGCATACAATTACACAACTTAAAATTATATATCGAGCACATCTGTCTCGACAAACTCTCCAAAATGTTTCCAGGGCATGATCCAACCTGTGAACGTTGCAACCAAGTCCCAGCCTCACTGGGTCACATGTTCTGGGCCTGCAACAAAATTATTCTGGACAAAAATATTTAATTACCTTTCAGACAGCCTTGGACTCACAATCCCTCCTAACCCATTAACAGCTGTGTTTGGGGTTCTTCCAGAGGGGCTTAAAGTGGAGAAAGAAACAAATTGTGATTGCATTCACTACACTTTTGGCACGCAGACCTATTCTGATAAGCTGGAAGAACCCAAACTCTCCTCTTAACTCAGTGGGAAACCGGCGTTATTTGAAATTGGAAAAAATCAAATACTCAGAGGATCCGTACAGACTTTTTTCAAAACATGGCAGGATCTAATCAGTAATTTTTAAAAATAAGTTCATAACACAGAATTTATTAATTTAGGTATGTTTACAAGCCTTAAAGTTAACGCCGTTTGGCTTGCTCTCTCTCTCAGGGGTGGGGATCGATCTGTTCTTAACTCAATTTTTCTTTTTGTAAAAACTTGATTGCTTTGTATGGATTGTAATAAAAAAAATATATACTGTAAAAACAGTGCCACATGGACATTCTACTGCCCACCGACAGCAAATAGTCACTACTTACCAAATGTGTGGTTGCACAAATCAAACATTCTTTCCACAGTCTACACTTGTTACACACATGCTCTTCCAATTTAGCAATATGCAAGGTGCCATGCTTACCTTATTTTAACCATCAACTGTTAAAGAAATGTATCAAAGTAAATTAAACTCAAATATTGCAAATATCAGGTGCCTAGACCTATACTACAGTGTACTGGTAATAAATGGTCCAGCAGTCATTGTTCAGCTCTACTGTCAACCCAGACCAAAAAAGATTTGCCTGTTCTGAGAAAATAGTACACGATAATGAACCTAACTACAGCAAAACTTGTTTGTGTGTGCCAATCAGCATGCAACATGCTGTTACACTTGCACTATTTATAGTCAAATTCATAATATTCAGTCCTAAAACCTGGGTAAGCTTTTAATTGTAAAGTTTCAGGAGAAATCAAATTTCACAAAACCTCCTTTCTTTGGAACCCCACTTTAATGCAGTGCTGCAAATTTAATAAAAAAAAAATGATTAGCACTGGATATAAAAAAGTTGAGCATTCTCTAACACTAGAATTCATTTTACTAGCATAAACAATGAATGTAACTAGGAAGAGATGTTTTGAGACTGTCAGAAAAATTACTTTCAGAGGTTTTGGTTTATAGATTTTATCCATAAGTGGCATTATAAAACAGGTCTATTTTAGTGGAGCATTAAGTTAAAAATTACTCACATGCAACATGCTGTCCACTAATATAGACTGGACCCGAACCAGATTTAAGCCTAAAACACACAGGTGGTGGTAGTTCAATTCCAGACAGAGTCACCTGCAAATTAAGGACACTTATCATACATTAAGTAAATTACAAAGTATTTGGTAAAATTTTACCCATATTTTAAGATGCACTGCAGCAAGAGTCTGGAAAGACTATTCATACTATTAAAGACAACTTGCAGAAGTATGCAGTTAAACCAGTAACATGAGCACAATCCTAGTGCATTTTCTGAGCATTAACTTCATAGGTAGAAGGTTAAACTTCCCTTCAAAGTAACTACAGTTAAATGTCAACTCAATTTTACATGTACATAACTGACATTCCATTTACTAACTGAAGAAAAATTACAGCTTGATGCTAAACCTTAAGATGTACTAAAAATAAATTTCATATTAGAAATTAACAAATGTATTGCAATTCTGTTGTGAAAGGTGTTCGTATCAATATGTTAATTCCACCATTTGTAAAATTTCAATGTTAAACTACCATTTTCTCCACCTTTTACTTTTACTCCTCATGCAAAGCTGCGATTAACTTACCTATTAAAGCTTGCTCACATAATTAAATTAGCTACAGATTACACCCATGGGATCATCCTGAATTAGCCATGGAACAAAACAAGCATGTTCAAGAGCTAGTTTCATGCCATATAGCAGAACTACTTCACTAGTACTGTTGGCAACTTTTCTGAAGCAAAATGCAATTATAGCTGCTCTTTATAACAGTATTTTCCAACCCATTTGGCAATGCATTTTTCCCCCTCTTGCTAGCAAATGAAAATGTACAGCTTTGCATGCTGCAGATTGCGTTATTTCCAAGAAGGTAGGTGGGCTTTCAGGAATAGAACTTGTGTTTCTTTGACAAATAGCAAAGTCCAAGGGATGGAATCTCTACAGCAAAGTACGGGAGAAGCTGGACCAGCCACTTCGTTTCCTCCTATTGGACTATTTTTTTAAAGAAATTCTGAAGTTCTTAATTTTTCCACATCAAATGGTTGAGCACTTTTAGTAGTTACAGCTGGACTTGATTCTGCATCACACCCTGGAGTTGCTTCTGCAGCTATGGCCACTCTTGGAGAGAAGTTCAATTTGCAGCTTTACAAAAGTAAACACATTCTTTAGAGTTGGATTTGGTACCTCTGTGTCAAACACATGAAGTCAAGTCTCTAAATAATTCAGCATAACCACATAATGAAACTGACCAGGGCTTGAATTTCAATGCAGCATCCTACACTTTAACTCAGTATTTAATCTTAAAAGGAGAAGAACCCTGATGCCCATAATGTTCACTTTAGTTACGGGTTCTGACTTACAGTTAGAACGTGGCTGCACTGCAGCCTCATGCATGCTTCTACTGGTATAATTATGCAGATTTGAATTGTCAGACGTTTTGAATACAGAAATCTGTAGTTCATCATAAGCTCTCTTAATTGGAATGCTTTTGACTAAACGCAACAGATCACTTCCTTCAAATGCAGCATGTTTGTGAAATATGAATGTCAGAATATGCATTTTTTCCAAGCCAAAAACAAATAGTGTATGTGCTGATGCAACTAAACAGCGCATACACAAAACCTTCACTAGTGCACTGAGGTCTAATGGGACTGTAATCAGATTTAACAGAAAGGTTTCCCTTGAAACTGGTTGCTCATTTTTAACATATGCAATATGCTCTGTACACGCAACACATTTACACACTGCTGTAGACAGCACAAACTATCAGATCAGGTTAACAAGCACCATTGATCTTTGAAGTTCAACAACCACACTATTTTGAGAACTGGAAATCCATTTCAGATACCCTAGGAACGATGAAGTACTATTATAGGGAAGTTTACAAAAAGTTATTTAGATCAAGCTGCCCATAAATTTATGGTCAGTATAACCAAGATCTCAGTATGTTATTCTGATCAAGATCTGTTAATTGGGCTTGCCATGGGAGCTCACTAGTAGAGATAAATGTGAAATTAAAGTCTAAAACGTTAACACACCTTTCTTGTAGGCCTAAGTTTACTAGAAATGCATTAAGCCTAAAACATTAAACTAAAGCAGCAAGGAAATGCAAGGAGTAACCTTCACACAAAAAAAAAAACTTACCGTGGGCATTACCGAAGGTTTTAAAGTTACAAACGGAACAGGGCTCTCATCTCCACTTTCCTCTTTAGCAATTATTTCAACAACATTGAATTCATCTTTTGCATCTGCCCCCAAGCACACCTGGAATTAAAGGAAAATCACAATCAGACACCACCACCCGCATAATGCATTCAGAATAGCATTAATTGATCGGTACATGCATACTGATCCATTCCTTAAGCTTGCTACTATAGCAAGTGAAGACGTAGTTAAAAGATTACATTAATAATCATCTCACCGTTCTCAAAGCCAGCTGGTGCTGATATTTAGTATCATCTGACGCGAAAGTGTAGCTCGTTTTCTTATCACTAAGTTCACATCCTAAAATTAAACAAAATGAGAGGAGGTAGTCTCGGTATTAAGAGTACTACAGTACATTTAAAGTCTAAGCAAGGAGCATTTGCTCTAAATACGAACAAACTTCTACTCCAAACGGAAACCTGTGGTATAGCGACTATCAAAAGAATCAAAGCTACTAACCAAGATACGTCTTCTTGACAAAAGAAAATTTCCCCAGGAACGCTCCCAAAAGGAATGTCCTCAAACGTACGAACTGATTTACATACAAAACTTCGTTGCAATTCTACTGACGTGCCACCTGCTTTACAAAGTCAGAGACGAATCCTGTTCGGCACTGGCGCACTTCGCGTTAAATGGAATTTTCCAACGTTTCCAGTCATCCAGTATCCGCTTCAAATTATGTGCGGACACCACCACCCGTTAATAAACTAACACAATGAACAACTTAATGGCGCTCTTCGATGCAATATTACTTAAATTGTTAGTAGCAGTGGAGGATAACGCCGTGAAAGAGAATAGCGTACGTGGTTTCTCCGCTAACAGGTTTAGAAACACACACCCATACAGCGAGAACAGTAAAATTTTAAGGACAACTCTGATGCGTCTTAAATTGAACTTCTAAAATAATGCACCATAGCAATGAGCTTAATATACATATTACAACCACCAAAGAACTAAAATGACAAAGCAGAAGCACCTACTATTACAACGGCCACCTTTAACGCACGATAAACTACTATTCACGGCACTTTTATTTAGAGAGAGTCGTAAGAAGTGGATGCGCTTAAAATTGTTTAAAAAATATATATATATATTTAACCGGCCCACCCCACACACACCCAAAGGATAACTCTCTTGGTGTAAAAGCAACATGGCACCCGAGTAAAGTAAGAAAAGGGCGTATATTCCAACAAACTGACGCATGAATTTATACTTGTTTAAACAGAACATGATTTTTCAACGAGAATGAAGACGGCTACTTATTCGCAGCTCCATATTCAATTCCAGCCAGCTAATTCTGACACTTTGTGCAAACTTTGTCAAGCTACAGTCGAGCTGACGACATAGTATGTGACGGCCTGTGTCGGTGGCTTCTAACAAAGGCAAAAACAGCTACAAAACCCACATACAAACGATTTAGCAGACTGCGAGTAAATATATTAATGAATAAAAATGCGATACCCCAAATCAGAGACAAAGGTTTTTCGGTTTTGCTAGTGTCTGCCGAAGCCATGACTTCTCCTTTAGCTCCTAGTGGGAAGAGAGAGTGTGAAGTCAAACTCCTACCCAACTCAAAAACAAACATTTATCGTTTATAGTGCATATTTATACACTACCTGTGAAACTCAACTCGACTTGACGACAGACCCGTAAAGAGAAAACATAACAGGCGCGAAAAACCTCGACCTGGGCTACTTAAAGACGCCGTCACCTTTCTACCACGTGGTTGCGCACTCCAATCACAACTGTTCTCAAACAAGGCGCGAATTTGAATACTCCAATCACAACACGATACCAAGAACGCTCTACTTAAAGCAAAAGAGAATAAGTACGGATGGGTAATACTGCTATTTTTGAAATCGAAAACCGATACAAGTATTTTATAAATCATTATTTCCGATTCCGGCTATTTTTTTAATAATATCTATCATTAATTGGTATAAGTCAATCTATGTTTAAATTAACCGAATATCAAAATACCAGGTCTCCATAACACAGTTATTACAAAATACATTTAATAGAACAAAATAAAACATACAAACACAATGAAAGATAATATGAACTTTCGTATTTTCTTAAAAAGTTGGTGATTTGTTTAATAAATATAAAAAGATAACCATATTATGAAAGTACTTGAACTGATCTCATTACAACACTAACAATTTCAAAAAAACAAATAACATTTCCACATTTGCACTGTTATATTGTGCACTTTTGTTTTATCAAAAGAGATCTTGTCGTATTAGCTTCACACGTACTTGTTTCATATTTTTATTTAGAAAAAGTAACTGACATTGTCAGGCTTAATTCTATTTTTACCTCTGGCTGAGTATCTCTCCTCCCTTTGAAAAATATTGTTTCTGCACTAACAGAGGTGGCAACAGTTCCCAGGTGTTTCCTTTTTATTTTGCTGAGTATTGGAAATTTATCCTCATATCTTTTCCACCAAAGCAAAGGCTCTTCAGTTCTTGGAATATTTTTTTTTCCATTAACCTGCACATTTCAACATTTGCATCTTTGATACCTGTGTAATTGCTTTCATGGGAATCACACAGTTAGCAAATTCCTACTATAGTCATTCTTTGGATGTAGAAACTACTGCACTATCCCTTTCAGTACTTTCATCAACTGACCTGTGCACTATTGCTGAAGCCATTGAATGAGCTGTTGCTGTGGAAAAAAGTTAGGTAGTAATGAGGTAGATGTTGAAGTAGTAGACATAGGTTCAAGGATTGTTGCAGAGGCCTGCCTATGGCAAGAGCTCAATATTAGGGTCTGCATCTCATTATTAAGATGTGATTTTAAGATTTCCACATTGCCACTGTCAGAAAAGACAAAGTTTTTGAACTGCATGTCCAAAAGAGTGCTTTCTGCAAAAGGAAAATTTTCCTCAATATTCCTAAAATGACACCTACATTACACTGCAAGTTGGGAAGCTAGTGTGTTGCCATTGAGTGCAGGAGATGTGTTTACTTTTTGCAGTAGACAGACCGGGTATGATATTTGAAATTGATACATACTGTTCTACAGACATTTCCTTTGCTGCTTCTTCAAATGGTCTCAGGGCATCGACGGCCAGGCAGATCTGACACCATTCCTCCACACTTAAGCAAAGTGTGTTTTTCCCAAGAAGACAAAGTGCTTTGTAACTGTTTGCTGTTGCTCTGACAGTCTTTCTAGCATATAAAATACTGAGTTCCATAGTATTTCAACTGCCTTTTACTTCTTTTAGCTTGTCAGATGCTATGGTGAAAGAACCTAACAATGGTGCTGATGTCAGCCTTAATGAAATCCTTGACAACAAGATGCAGCACATGTGAAAAACAGGGAATGTGTTTCCAATTGGTTTTCCAAACAGCAGACACCATATTGGCTCCATTCTCTGTAATCACAGCATAAGCAAGTAAGCCTCTGTTGTTCTTAATGTCCACATAACAGAGGGAATAACAACATTGCTGGCAGATTCTAGACATGTTTTCAGTTTTACTTTGACTTGCTCATACAGGCTTGGAATTTCAGCAGACATCATAGATTTTTATTGGAATTTTGTACCGAGCATCAGCCACTTTTAACAACTGACAGAAATCATCATCCTCCACAACTGAAACAGTTTGCAAATTGATGGCAATCATCTCAGCTAGGCTCCATGTATCAAGTTTTTGGAGAATCAACTGAATTGAATGCCTTCAAATATGGAAGGGAAGATTATGAATTGTAATAGCCATTTAATTCTTTCAGTGGCATGGTGGCACTGCTGCATGGTAATAAGGAGACTAGAGTTCACAAACTGGGTCTTTTGCGCATAGAGTGTGCATGCTCCCTGTGTCTGCATGGGTTTCCTCAACATGGCTCCAGTTTCATCCCACAGTACAAAGACATGCTAGTTAGGTGGACTGGTGATGGCCCTATTGGTTATGTGTTGACCTAGCACTGAACTGACAGCCTTTCCAGAGATTATTCTTATCTTATGCCCTAGGCTTTTTGGGATAGGCTAAATTGGGTTTACTAGTTTGATTATGTAGACTTCATTTTATTCTATTCCACTTTACAAAACAGTACAATTTTCAATCTATCTATTTTTCAAACCCACTTATCCAGGGTAAGGTCACAAGGAATCTGGAGCCTATCCCAGCAAGTAGTGGGCGCAAAGCTGGACTGTGGGAGGACACCAGAACACATGGAGGAAGCCTACACAGAGATGGGGAGAACATGCAAACTCCACACAGGGAGAGCCCAAGATGTGAACCTTAAAGTGAGACAGCAGTGCTACCTCTGTGCTACCTTGCCACTCATAATACAATTTTAGCAATACAAAATTTAGTATAAAAAGGGTATTGTAATACACTATCACTTGTTATTGCTGTTATTAATCTTGCAAAATAATATTAATTGTGTTTATATTTACTTTGGCACTTATTTTTCAGAAAGAAAAAATAGTTTCAAAGAGAGTTAACCAATATTTTGCATAGTGTTGGTCTATTTAATGTGTTTATATATATATATATTGGTAGTAGTTCATTTTAATTATAAGAAAAAGAAAAAAGCATGTTCAAAGCTTTTGATAAAAGGCTCTGACAGAGATTTTTATACTATTCCATTATCCTAACAACGGGCTATACGTTTGATAATTATCATTGCCATTATCAGTAGTAAATGGCAAAACGTTAAAATCAACAAACAATTTCCAGGAAACCCCAGCCTTAAAAAAAACCCTGCTAGCAGCAGAGCTACTCGAATATTGTCTTGGACTTCTCTGAAAACTCCGTTGCAGCATCCCTTGTCTGGCACTGAGTGCAGTGTTTCAGATTTACATCTTTCTGATGTTTTCCCACTTCATTGTGTTGATCAGAATGTGTTCTTTTTAAAAGTTTAAATACATTACTTGTATTGCCACAGTGTTGAACCTTCTTGCTGCAAAAATTGCATTGGACTACATTTTTTTCAATTTGTGAAAAATTTTGGTCAGCCATTGTCGTGCATCTTCCGCGTCTTGGGGGGCATTAAGGGACTCTTTAGTCACAGTGCGTCAGTTCATTCCAATATGCGTAAGCGGAAGGGGCGACAGTCAATTCTGTGTCTTAGCAAGAATCTTGCTACTGTATCTTACAGAAAAAAATTAAATCTGTATTTTTTTCTTGTAACTCGAGGCAAAATTAGTACAGTTTGAGCATCGACACATCAAATACTGAGTTATCGATCTGCCCATCCTAACGGTGAATGGCTCTTAAGGAGGTGTGAGTCAAGACAGTTTTACTGCTCCATGTAAAACTGCAGTGTTTACCTTACTAACAAGATTAAATCCCTTATAGCAACCAGAATAATTTAACAGCATAAATGTTTTCTCAAAAATGAGTTTTAGACATAAAAATATACCGTAATTTTGCATCTGAGATATGCGAATTTACCCTTATATTAAAACTGGTATCATACTTATTAGTTTAATTGAATTTAGGGTCACAGGACCATTTGGCAACATTGGTCACAAAACAACTTTATCTACTTAAATATGTCTTTTTAATACATTACATACCTGATATCAGTTCAGCTATACTAAGTACTTTAACATGCTCACAAATTGAGTTTTTTTATCATGGTAAGGGGTTTAAAGAAGTACAAGAGTACATGCACTTGAACATGTCATTTGTTTTTTACTACTTCCTTGCAGTGTCTAATCACAAGTAACAGGAATGTGTTGTGTGCATCACCTGCATTTCAATAGTGTACTTAGGAAAATTGATTATGATCCCGTTGCAGTTGCAATCTTGAAACTGATGACCACACTTCAGCTATTAAAAATCTGTGGCATTTTTGAAGTAAATATTCTGGTGGGGCCATACAGACCTGGGAGAGAGGCATTGCTAGAATGGATGGTTCAGTCCTAAGAAGTTATAAATTGTGTGTGTATGACAAGAGAGTGAAAAAGATGATTAAGTATTTAAAGACCAACAATTACAAGACCAATCTGCTTACATCCATTAGCTAGTAAAACTCAGAATGGATGGGTTGAATTAGCTCACGGAGTTTGGAAAAAATGAGTGAAGACTGTGTTGCCTCTGACAGCAAGTGAGATAGGCACAGCAGAGAAAAGATCATTGGAGCTGCACTGGAAGAGCCATAGGAAGTTCAGAGGGGAAATAGTGGCATTGCAGGATGGCTAAGGAGGGTGATGCTTCTTGTAAACTTCCAGTAAGGAAGCGAGAGTGAGATACTGTGTTTCACAGTGTATTAGGCACCTAGCACCAGTGACAGGGCTGAATAATACCATACAAAATCACAAAAACAAAGGTCTGTCAACATATTACTTTGTCATAAAGTGCAACCACTAAATGACAATATTAAAAGATAGCTCAACATCATAAAATACTCAATACTGAAAGCATCAACACAGTTTAATGTTTAGCACATTCCATTTTTTTCCATTTGCAAAATACAACATAATATTTTACTTAAGCAATAAACTTGAATCATGTGGTAAAGATGATATCTACTCCAAAATAGTGAAATATGCAAGTGCATGCATCCTATAAATTAGATCATAGGTTGCTTAAATGGCACTAGGTTAAAAGCTTCAAGGAGGGACTGGAAAGTTCAGGTTGGATATGAGCAAAATAATGCCGAGATTACTGCAGGGTCAAAGGGCCTGCTCAAGCAACCTGGAAAGAAGTTAGTGGCATTAGACACAAAAAAATTCATATCCTTCAAAAATAAATATTTTTTTTAAATAAGAAAGAACATTGAGCATGTAATGGAAAAGAAATAGATTATGATGACAACATTATCTTTACTTTAAACATTTTATTAAAATACTATAAGTTATTCAGGTGAGTTGACTACCTATTTATTTTTTTATAACAGTACTCACTGTCTGCTGGGAGATGGGAAGGAAGCACTCTTGTTCATTTTATCCTGCTGAATTGCAGGAATGCTAAATTATTAGAGACAAACTAACTCAAAACCCCTTAAAGTGCAGTCCAAAATCCTATCAATTAAAAAAAAAGTAATTTAACATACAGCCTTCAACTTTTTTCAGTCACTTAAGGTTACTTGGCAAAACTGAGTCACTTTGCAAACCTCTAGTAGAAAAATATGAATTTCTTTGTATGAATGAACTATGAAATTTAAAAATAAGGGGTACTTTATACTAATTAGGAATATGCCAAAGTCAAAAACAGGCCAAAATGGTACGAAAATGCCTAGAAAATATCTTACAAATTGCTGCTCACCAAATTCATTTTTTCCTGGAACAGTAAGAGTCAAAAATAGCCCATTTTGTGTAGGGGAATCTACACTTTATCACTCTTCTTGGATGACTTGCTTATCTACTTATAATAAGGCAAATACAATGGAAGAACAATTTTTAGCCTCTCCTAGTACACAAGCTGTTTCAAACTTTACAAGAACTTTTTCCATGAGTTAAGCATAAAGTTTTACAAATGTTATAATATCCTAAGTGAATATATGACTTTTGTTATTATACATACTTATCTGAACAAATCAAAAAACAGTGAAATTGTAAAAAAACAGCTAAGTCATTAACACATCCGCACCTTTCATAGTTGTTCAGGCAATCCTGAAAAAAATAAATCTCTTTGAACTCATTGATTCTGTGGACTAAGCACAGTCAACGCACATGTTACTGCCAAGAAATTGCTCAGGGTCTCGTCCCTCTCCGTTTCACGTCCTCACATGGAGAGGATGGCTGTGAACCCACGTCCTTCAAGTCAGTAAGCTGGAGCTTATCTATTTGACCAATAGGAAAACTCTGGCCACCCTATACAGTAAGCAAGCCTCTGACTTTCTAACTGCAACTGGGTATAATACTATACTGCAGCAGGCTTCTTCTCTCTCAGCCTTGCTACCCCCTGCCTATACTCACCCCTACATTGAGGGATCCTTGACAAACCCCCAAATGTCACCAGCAAGAACTTGCTAACAGTCCTACGCCTATTTATTTCACATCCTTACATAGACAGACTGGCCGTGAAGAAAGGGTCTCTGATTCAAAAGAAGATACTAGTCCAACTTTTCTAAAGGGAACTCCACCTGCTTGGCTGAGCAAGAGAACCTCTGAATTTTCTACACTGCATCTGGAGGGTAAGATATTACCCCATGGCAGGCTCTCACTCAGCCTTAATCCACTTCTATATCTTGTTATCCTAACTCCTTCCCTAAAGAATTCCCCAATGAGCCCTCAAATGTCACTGACAAGAATTTGTTCAGGGTCCTAGCCCTCTCTCTTTCACATCCTCACCTGGGAAGGGTGGTTGCAAACCTGGGGCATCTAAGTCAGTAAGCTGGTGCTCATTCAGTTGAACAATAGGAGAATTCTTTACATTCCAGTGAATACGCAAGCCTCTGACCTTCTAACTATAACTTGCGAGAAATTGTATTGCAGGGCAGCAGGCTCTCTGTCTCTCACTATCCCTCCCATATACAATTCCTTAGATGGAAAAGAGTTGCAGTTTGATAAATGCTACATACACACACACTATTGGAAAGAGAAAGATAGCAGCTATTGATGACTGCCACAGATTTACTCAAGAAAACTACAACTAACATATTAAAATCAGCATAATATAGCATTTATCTAGTATGCAGTAATAGATTTTCAATTCGGATTTAAATACCTAAGCCAATGTGGTTTCCCTTAAACAACTAGCAGGCAACTAATTTCAAATTTTGCTAGCCTTTTGTGAGCACTATGAAACCAACTGTTGCAAAAGTTGCCTGCAGATTCCATGATGGACTTTGGGGTTCTAGGAGACTTCTTTCGGGATCAAATGATCAGCTATTTAGCTAAATATTATCAACAACATTTGCTCAGACTACTTTAAACTAGAACGTGGTGCTAGATAAGGATGCCCCTTGTCACCGCTGCTGTTTGCAATTGCCATTGAACCACTGGCAATACATTGTCGAAATACTGATCAGATAAAGGGGATTAGCAGAGAAGGACTGGAACAGAAAATTTCATTATATGCAGATGATATGGTACTATATATATTGGACCCAGAAAATTCTGTGTCTGCAGTCTTAACAGCACTCACAGAATTTCAAAAGATCTCTGGTCTCAGAATTAATCTGAATAAAAGTGTACTCTTTCCAGTGAATTCTCAAGCATATAATATTAGATTAGATACCCTACCTTTTATCATTGCAGAACAGTTTAAATACCTCGGGGTAAACATCACAAGTAAACATAAAGCTCTTTATCAACAAAATTTCGCCGTCTGCATGGAAAAAATTAAACAAGACTTGCATAGATGGTCAACCCTTCATCTCACACTAGCTGGAAGAATTAACACTGTTAAGATGAATATTCTTCCTAAGCTCCTTTTTTATTTCAAAACATTCCAATATACATTAATAAATCATTCTTTAGGCAATTAGATTCAACAATAACCTCATTTATTTGGAATTCAAAACATCCACGCATCCAAAGAGCGACCGTACAAAGACAAAAGGCAGAAGGCGCATGGCTCTACCTAACTTCCAGTTTTATTACTGGGCAGCAAATATACAGACATAAGAACCTGGACACAAATAGAAGAACATACACAGGCTTGGACCGCAATAGAAGTAAAATCCTGCAGTACTTCTTTGTATTCCTTGCTCTGTGCTCCAATAAACACATGTTATCGGCAATACACTAATAACCCAATTGTGCTCCACTCACTTAGAATCTGGAACCAATGTAGAAAGCATTTTAAGACGGAGAAGCTTCTATCTGTGGCACCTCTGCAAGAGAACCACCTCTTTCAACCTTCACAAACATATGCAGTTTTAATATCTGGAAAAATTTGGAATTAACTTGCTTAGAGATCTTTATATAGACAACGTCTTTGCATCCTATGAACAATTACATTCCAAATTTAACATTCCAACTCACATTTCTTTCACTATCTTCAAATCAGGAACTTTGTTAAACAGAACCTTCCAGATTTTCCTCATCTTGCACCCACATCCATGCTGGAAAAATATTGCTCAATCTCAAGGACTTAGACACCATCTCTACAATATATAAAATCATTTTACAATCCCTCCCTTTCAAAGATCCAAGAGGACACTGGGAAAAAGATCTCTCAATTAATATATCAGAAAAGGAGTGGAAAGTAGCAATGCAGAGAATTCACTCGAGCTCCATATGCGCAAAGCATACAATTATACAACTCAAAATTATATATCGAGCACATCTGTCTCGACTAAAACTCTCCAAAATGTTTCCAGGGCATGATCCAACCTGCCAACGCTGCAAACTAGTTCCAGCCTCACTGGGTCACGTGTTCTGGGCCTGCACCAAATTAACATCATTCTGGACGAAAATTTTTAATTACCTTCAGACAGCCTTGGACTCACAATCCCTCCTAACCCATTAACAGCTGTGTTTGGGGTTCTTCCAGAGGGTTTAAAGTGGAGAAGGACAAACAAATTGTGATTGCATTCACTACACTTTTGGCACGCAGACTTATTCTGATAAACTGGAAGAACCCAAACTCTCCTCTTTTAAGTCAGTGGGAAACTGATGTGTTATATTATTTGAAATTGGAAAAAATCAAATACTCAGTTAGAGGATCCGTACAGACTTTTTTCAAAACATGGCAGGATCTAATCAGTAATATTTTAAAATAATCTCATAAAGCACAGAGAATTTATTAATTTAGGTATGTTTACAGGTCTTAAATTTCATGCCATTTGGCTTGCTCTCTCTCTCTCAGGGGTGGGGATCGATTTGTTCTTAACTCAATTTTTGTTTTTGTAAAAACTTGATTAATTTGTATGGATTGCAATAAAATTAATAAAAATAAAAAAAAATAAATAAATATTATGGGCTGGCCAGTTCTGGACAAATTAGTATTCATTTGAAATGTATGCCTCTTGTAGATAATTTTCCTTAGAGTGGATTGATTGAGTTTAAATAATTTCATAATCTTTATCAATCCTTTACAAGACTCATTGGCATCCACAACCTTCCTTTTGAGGGCCTCAGAGAGCCCTTTTGATCTTGGCATGATGACACCATACACATCAATAGCAAAGAAAACACTAGACCCTAGATATCTGTAGTTTATATAAGACAGCTTCCATTTGCATACTCTCTAAGGAGGTTCTAATTACTGCCACCTCATCTGGAACACCAATTTCAAATTCTTGTACTTATAAAAAATTACTTAAGAGTCCTTTGAAATCACTTCAGTTTATTTTTTATTCAGTGCATCCCTCACTGGTATGAGAAAATCCCCACATTATAATATCTAGTGTGGCAAGCAGCTGTGGGTGGTAACCAGCCGGAACACCTAGAAGGACTGGAGTAGGGATTATGTCTCCTCCAGACCTTGAAGGGGCGACCGCCCTGGTGGCTTTGGGGACCACGGGAACAGAGCTTAGAAGTTCAATCGTATAGGGGCCTGTAGTCACCGCCAGGGGGCGCCCAGATGCCTGAGCAGTCCTGACCCTCAGCATTTCTGCCACACCCGGAATTGCTGGGGGGAAGAAGACCAGGGACATCTGGAGTGCTTTCGGGTGCACAGCCGGCACTTCCGCCACACCTGGGAGGGCCGGCAGAAGGTTATCGGGAGGCACCTGGAGCATGTCCGGGTGGATATAAAAGGGGCCGCCTCCCTCCATTAGATGGCTGGAATCAGGTGGAAGAGGAGAGGAGAGGAGAGGAGAGGAGAGGAGAGGAGAGGAGAGGAGAGGAGAGGAGAGGAATTGAATTGAATTGAATTGAATTGGAATTGGAATTGGAAAAGGCCTGGACTTGTGGATGTTTGGTGATTAGTACTGGGTTGTGTGTTGTAAATAATGAATAAACGTGTGTTTGGGTGCAAACTTTTGGTGTCTGCCTCTCTGTGTCTGGGCTGTTTCCCACACTAGTTATGCAAGATGTAAAACTTTTTGGGGTTCCCATCATTTTTGGCATTCTAGACCACAAAAAAACAAATTTTTAGACCATATTTTGTGCAAGCAATTACACCCTTATGATAGAGTAAAACAATAGGTGTCTTGACCAAAAATAATCAATGAATTGAAGCTGTGCATGCCATATCAGCCAAAACGAATGGTTCACCTGCTATTGAGATGAAAGGGACCAAAGTTACTCCTTTCCACTAACATCTGAAAACATGGGGTTGGTAATATAGGCATGTGGAATGCTGTTTTATGCTAGTTTGAATTTGCTGATTATGAATATTATAGTATTTGTGATATTTGAATTTTTAACTTGTGGCTGTAGCTTCTGAGAGCCACTCCCAGAAGGTTAAAAATTACAATTTTCAACCATAATATGGGGTAATGTTTTAGATTGCTTCAATGTCAATGATTACAAATTTGGTGTTATTTTTGATTTTTCATCCTTTACTATGGATCTAGCATTCAATGGACCTTTCTCAGAGGGCAAAAAATGACATATTTCTGTTACAACTTAGAATATTTACACTTTAAACATTACATTGAAGAGCACATGTTAACATTTCAAATTATGTGACACAATTATTCTTACTTATTATGCCTCATGAAGTAAATCATTACGTTTGTTATGAACACCATGAATTAGGGCAGACTTTTGTAGATTTAATGTGGTGATAAATGTAGGGGTGTACTTACTTTTTCCATATGACAAATCTGAATTTCTCTTCATTGAGGAGAATTAACACTTTTTAATGCCACTTTGTTCAAGTATATCACTTTAATGTGCAGGCTCCGTTTGTATCAAGATCTAATGTTGTAGCTGTTCAAATATGTTGAAAAAGTTAACGGTTTCCACGAGGTGTACTTATTTTTTCACCTGACTGTATTAGTTTACACACATTTCATTAATTTAACACATTGATCATTAAATTAGGATAAAATATTTATTATCTAAAAAAAAGCATGAAAGCATCCAATGTATGATGAAAACTTACTCTCATCAGCATTTGGTTTCCACTGTTACAGATGTTCTAAACTTCAAATCTTCTAAGTAACTTAAGTAAAACAAACACCTTTCCCCAGAAAGACATGATTTGTTACCGCCTTAGTATTTCGAGCTCAAAGGTTACATTCTTTATTTAGCTTCTGGAAAGTCAACGCAGTGTCAAGTAAACTTGCCGTGCTGTACACAGATTTGCCGCATTTCGTACAAACATTAAAGGGTGTAATATACGTTTGAATTGCTCTCTGATAGTAAATAATACATTTAATTAGACGATGACGTAAACTTTCATCTGGAATTACACTGAGATTAAAGTAGCGGTATAAAATGATGGAAAGCTAGTTTGGAAATGTAAAGAAAAGACTCTTCTCGAATTAAAGCACACAACAATTAAATCAGTTCAAATAAGGATTTTTTCTTTTTTTTTTAATATAAGGGAAAACGTACCGAGAACGCCCTTAGATATTGCGCTATATGCCGCGGTCGCGCTATCAGAAAAAACGTCTTTGAAGGCGGGGCTAATAATGCAGCGTCCAGGGGTGAGAGTTCAGAGGGCAAGGGAACAAGCATGGCGTCAAATGGAGGTTTGGGCTCTTTGGTAAGATGGATAAAATTGTTTTATTATTATTTTATAATAATTTTTGAAGAGTTTCAGTGAAACACGGTTTTATTTCCTTTTAGTATGAATGTATTTAAGCTAAAAAGCAAAAAAAAAAACACGTGTAATCTCATTTTAGTAAATTATATTTATTGATGTATGCTCTTTCTTATTTTTGCCCATCGGTTTTACATTGACTTACAAAATGCAAACATTTGTCGGAAAAAAATGATTGTGCAGATGTCTTTTCTTCGGAATCACGCAGAAAGGCGAACTAAATTACGTGTCGTTATTGTTCTCCATATCTAAGAGTCTTGGAATGATTAAAGTCGAATTTTATATTCGGCTAATTTAGGCAGGATTACACAATAAAGGAAATGTAATCGTATAGGCAGTCATTTTCTAACCCGCTTATTCCTGAACAGGATCACGGGGATGCGAAGGGCCTACACAGTCACACACACGGTCCGATTAAGTATTTCCAGTTCACCTAATTTACCCTACGCGGCATTGGACAGTGTGTGGAAACCTGAGCAGATACGGGGAGAACATGCACATACCGCGCAACGAGGACCCCGGACGCGAACCCAGACAGCAGCGCTACCAGACTGTGCCATTATGCTGCCCTATAATCGTATACATACATAGATGCTTTTATTAATCCCAAGGGGAAATTCACATACTCCAGCAGCAGCATACTGATAAAGAACAATAATAAATTAAAGACTGATGGCAATGAAGGTATAACAGACAGACAATAACTTTGTATAATGTTAACGTTTACACCCCCGGGTGGAACTGAAGAGTCGCATTTTGTGGGGAAGGAACAATCTCCTCAGTCTGTCAGTGGAGCAGGACAGTGACAGCAGTCTGTCGCTGAAGCTGCTTCTCTGTCTGGAGATGATACTGTTCAGTGGATGCAGTGGATTCTCCATTATTGACAGGAGCCTACTCAGTGCCCGTCACTCTGCCACGAATGTCAAACCTCTTAGCTCCGTGCCTACAATAGAGCCTGCCTTCCTCACCAGTTTGTCCAGGCGTGAGGCATCCCTCTTCTTTATGCTGCCTCTCCAGTACACCACCACATAGAAGAGGGCGCTCGTCTGATAAAACATCTGCAGCATCTTATTGCAGATGTTGAAGGACGCCAGCCTTCTAAGGAAGTATAGTCGGCTCTGACCTTTCTTGCACAGAGCATCAGTATTGGTAGTCCAGTCCAATTTATTATCCAGCTGCACTCCCAGGTATTTATAGGTCTGCACACAGTCACCTCTGATGATCACAGGGTCTATGAGGGGCCTGGTCCTACTAAAATCCACCACCAGCTCCTTGGTTTTGCTGGTGTTCAGTTGTAGGTGGTTTGAGTCGCACCATCTAACAAAGTCCTTGATTAGGTTCCTATACACCTCTTTTTGCCCTCTCCTGATGCAACCCACGATAGCAGTGTCATCAGCAAACTTTTGCACGTGGCAGGACTCCGAGTTGTATTGGAAGTCTGATGTATATAGGCTGAACAGGACTGGAGAAAGTATAGTCCCCTGCGGCTCTCCTGTGCTGCTGACCACTGTGTCAGACCTGTAGTTCTCGAGATGCACATACTGAGGTCTGTCTTTAAGAGTACACGATCCATGCTACCAGGTATGAATCTACTCCCATCTCTGTCAGCTTGTCCCTAAGGAGTAGAGGTTGGAAGGTGTTTTGTGTAGTGCGAACTGTTTCCATTTAAAAAATAATGTGTAAAATACATGAAAAAATTTTGTTTTCACAGGCAAGATAAATTACTGTTTTCTTTGAAATCATTAGATTCATAAATGAATAATTAAGGTTTTATTTGATGTACTACCAGAAAATAATTAGTACAGGCATCAATTAAACAGAAAAATATACTGTATGTCTATAAAATCTAAACACATGTTTTTTTTCACATTCTGTGAAAATGATGTGCTTCATATAACTAATGATTTACTTATTCCAGCAGACTCTGGCAATCTAGCAGTATTTTGATACTGTCAAGCATGAACTGAGAACATTCTGGGGGTATCTGGCACTGCCCTCTTCCAGTGGTTTAAGTCCTGTTTGTCTGATAGGCAAGAGTTTATTCGTCTTGGCAGCAGCAGGTCCAGCTCGCCCCAGTCACATAACAAATCCCACAAGGTTCTTTCCTTTGCCCTCTGCTCATCTGTATCTGTATGCTTCCCCTTGGCCATATTATTCGAAAGCTTTGAACTGGGTTATACATTTTTTTTATGCAGATAATACTCAAACTCATTGCAGTGTTAAAAGTAAAAGTTCATCAGAGCTTTCTCAGCTCACAACTTGCCTCTGTGAAATTAAAACCAGAAAGGAACATTACTCTTTAACATTAAACTAAACTTTAACAAAACCAAAGTCATGCTAATTGGCACTAAATCTCACCTTAAGAAAATGAGCTTCTTTTCAGTCACCGTTGGAGATGATGTCTTCAGACCTCCTTCTTCTGCTAGGAATCCTGGTGTCGTCTTTGGTTGCTCCCTCTCTTGTACTACCCATATAAATTACACTAAGAAACTTTCTTATTTTCACCACCATAATATATCCCATGTTTGCTCATTCCTATCCTTTTCTGATGCTGAGAAACTTGTCCATGATTTCATTACATCTTGCATCGATTATTGTAAGTCCCAACTTGAGGATACCCCTTGTAATCACTTATCGCAGCTCCAGTTGGTTCCTGACACAGACCCGCAACAGCGAGCAGGTAATACCCATCCTACTTCGCCCTCAGTGGCTCCCCTTACCTTACAAATTTGAATACCAAATTCCAATAATAAATTATAAATGGCTTTGCGCCAGACTACATCAGTAACTTTGTCCATCATTATACTATGTAGTTCTACTAGGATCCACTGATTCTGGCAATCTTATTGTGCGTCACACTAAACTACGCACAATGGACGACAGAGCCTTCAGCTGTATAGCGCCTACACTTTGGAACAACCTCCCTGATTTAATGAGATCAGCTGACTCAATTCATTCTTTTAAAAATCAACTTAAAAGTCATTTGTTCAAGAAGGTATTTACTGTAACTTTCCTGACATTCTAATCCCTCTTTCAGTTTAACATCTTTCTCCAGATGCTCAGAACAATTTGTGTTTGTATCACAAATTGTTATTTGTTCAGGGTTTTTGTATTTTATTCTGGTTTATTGTATTGTATTTTGTCTCAAAGCTTTGTATATCCTGTATTTATTTTATTTAGTGCTTTAATGAAATATTATTTGCATCCAATATTGCTTATGCCTTTTTTTTTAATTTCTGTGAAGTACTTTGACCACGAGAAAGGGACTATATAAATATATTGTATTTTAGTTATTCTTTGGGGGGAAAGTTGTCATAATTTGTAAATAACCACAGTACTATAACCCTATAATAAACAAAAAGAAGAATTATCACACAAGTAATGGTGTGGACTTAAAGTTTCAGTGTCTAGGATACACATGATAATGAAATAACTAACTAGGAAAATGTATTTTAAAATGCTTTATGAGAAAATCACTATGTACAGTGTATATGTATTTGCGTGTGTGTGTGTGTGTATATATATATATATATATATATATATATATATAATCATCCAAGGAAGTTTACAGAAATTAACTAACAAAGTTAAAAGAAAAATAGACAAATTTCATTTCTAAAATTCAAATAAGTGAAAACACACTAACTAATGAGGCCTAACTGACACAATTAGTCAGTTCATTAATTGAAACTTGACAAAAGTATGATGCATAAAATAAGGTAAAATGTTACAACTCCTCGAAATTAAGACTGCAAATTAATATTACGAATGAAGTTCCAGTAGTAATTCCACTGCTGTACCTTGTAACAAGCTATGATTGCACTCTATTGAAGAAGTGTGAGTTTATAACTCAGTTGTTTTTGTTTTGTTTTTTTATTACTAAATAACAAACTTTAGATAGATAGATACTTTATTAATCCCAAGGGGAAATTCACATACTCCAGCAGCAGCATACTGATAAAAAACAATATTAAAGAGTGATAAAAATGCAGGTATAACATGCACAAGGCAAAAGAAAAATGTAAAATGTTTGAAAATAAAAAGCATCCAGAGTATCATATATGAAAGACTTTGAAAAAACTTTCGTTGAAGCAACCAGAATAATTGTTAGGAAAAGAAATTCATCAAAGCTTGCCTTGATTCCAGGTTGCCATAACACCTTAGCTGGAGTTCTTGGTGCAAATAACATTTCAATGCATAAGAAGCAGGGCTTGTTAAGTGTTGATTTGTACCTGGATAAAAGGGGCATTTATGGATAGAAAATAAGCCCCAGTTAGAAAGGTTAGATTGTTTACAGTTGGGTATCAATGATTTGTAGACAATACAATAATACATATTTTCCGTTACATAAAAATCTTGAATGTCAAGCTATTTGCAAGAGCATTTAAAATTTAATTAACTCATGCTTTATGGTTTGTTTAGTTTTGGGAATTACATTGGTAGGGGTATTTAAAACTGTATGTATGTATTTATCTATCTATCTATCTAGCTCACCTTCTGGGTGAAGTGTTTACAGTCTTCTCTTGTCTGTGTACATTTTTTCAGGTTTATCCCACATTTAAAAATTATTTCTATGTTGGCAAGGTATGACTGAGTGTTTCCTGTAATAAATTGTTTTTTCTGTACATGTTTAGTTTCTAGTTTTATTCAGTTTGATACTTTTGAGATATACTGTGATTTGCTGTGATAAATTTTTTTTTTCTTTGTTAATTTTTTTCAGGGGGCTGAAGGGGCAATGTCAGCAGCCCATGCTCTGTCATTGCCAGCAGAGGCCTATGGAAATGATGTAAGCCTTTTTTTCTACTTATTTTTTGTTTGAAGAGACCACATTTAATAATGATGCATGAATTTGAGCAGAGGTATTCAGAGTCTGTTTGGTTTGAACCAGCTTATTTAAAGAAGCAGACTGCTTGATTACCATTCATTTTGAACTTCTTGTTAATACTGTTTTTTTTTTTTAATAGCCACAACTAGAAATGATGTGGGCAATGAAAGCCTTTCAACATGCAGAAATATATTTTAATGTAAGTATAGTCAGTAATATTTTTCAGTAGTTTTATTATTGTTTAGGACAACACAGTTCCAAAGTGTTGAGTTCAAATTCTGGCCTAGAAACTGTTTTTATTTAGACTTTACTCAGTTACTCTCCAAACTGTACAATATACATTTCATTATTTCATACTAGAATGTGGGACAAGACAGGGCTACCTATAATTGCAGTCGCTGTTGAACCATTGACAGTTCTTTTAATCACTGAGCTAAACCTATCAGTGCATACTGTACTGAATTCAATGAAGGAATTTTGTAAGCTTTCTGGGTTCAACATAACTTGACTAATTACATACTTTTACCAATGAACTGTCTTGTACCCTAAATTTTGACACTTACTATAAAAGGTGTTATTTTGCTTTACTTCTTATTAATTCTTTCAGAACAGTTGATATATGTTGGAGTTATAATCACAAGAAAGCTCAAAGATTTATTGAAAGGAATACTCCACACAGAAATTTTATATTTTTAAAATGTCCTTCTCATAGGACTTTTTGTTTGAACTGAAGACAAACAGGACTTATTACAAACGAATAAGTGGGGAAAGCAGATCTTCATTTCAAACATACAGTACTATGGAAATGACGTCTTTCCTATTATCATCACCATTATGTTCCATTCCGTCATAAACTGTTCTCGTTCTGCATGAAAACAACAGATTAAATTTTTTTTCTCAACCACCACTACAAACTATATCGTGTAAGTTTTATATTTAAAAAAAAAATCACATCTGGATGGAGTTTTTCTTCAACTTTAATATTTGCAAAATGCTGAAGAGCATTTCTGTTCATCACTCTTTAGGTGGCATGGCAGAATTAATATTTTTATGAATATCTTTCCAAGGTTTATATTTCTTTTTGGAGTATCCCTGTGTGCATTAAGGTAGCCCCATTATTTTATATTTTAATAAATGACATTTTAAAAAGTTACATTAAATTGTAATTTTGTCCACTTGGAATGCAAAAAAGGCCTTTTATTAAAAGGATGACACTACAGAGAACTAAAGCAGACATTACATGACATTACATAACTTCCAGTTTTATTACTGGGTTGTGTGTGTTCATTAATTTAAGGCAATCTGCTTGGTTATCCTCAGAAAAGGAATTCTTCCTGAAATTTCTAAGTACTGATTACGCTTTGATTTGCACCTCACTATTAGCATCACCTATCCTCACATTCTTAAAATCCAGAGGAAATTGCAATTCTCTGTTGCTTCGGCACATACTTATATAGTGAAGCCCTGTATATACTATACTGTGTTTGAGTTATGGATGTCATGAGGTATCCATACCTTCCCAAACCTCTATACTGGTGTGAGCATAACCTTTGATCAACTACATCTCAAATAAAGAATTCCCATAATGCACTGATTTTCCATGTAAAACTTTGTCAAAAGGAGCTTTCTTAATCATCCTTCAGTATCAGAATTTAACTGTATTCTAGCCATTAATGTTGAGAATATTAGTACTATGTCCTGTCTAGACTTCATTAAATTATTTCATAATGGTCTTGGGCAAAAATGAAAATGCAAATCATGGTGTAATTTATGTTAAAATTATAAAAAGTATACATCTATAAATATTAAAATTATTCAAAGTATATCAGTGTTTGGACCCTGAATTATGTCTCCAAACACTGGCATTGCTAGGCCATATGTTTTGGGAGTGTTAAGACCATTATGGAGAAAAAAAAAAATTCCCCATGTGTCAGTTGCTGTCATATTTACAATTATTCTTAATCCTTTATCAGCATTGTTTTGAGTGACACCAGATGGGTAAGATTATCTATACTAATAAAAGGCAAAGCCCTGACTGACTCACTCACTCACTCACTCACTCACTCACTGACTCATCACTAATTCTCCAACTTCCCGTGTAGGTAGAAGGCTGAAATTTGGCAGGCTCATTCCTTACAGCTTACTTACAAAAGTTGGCCAGGTTTCATTTTGAAATTCTACGTGTAATGGTCATAACTGGAACCTACTTTTCTGCATATACTGTAATGGAGTTCAGCTGGATGGCCATGAGGGACGGAGTATCGTGTGACATCATCACGCCTCCCACATAATCACGTGAACTGACTGTGAGCGCAGGACGTAGAAAATAAGGAAGAGCTCCAAAAAGCGCTGAAGAAAACATGCATTATACAATTGAGAAGGCAGCGAAACAAGAAGCGAGCGAGTGAAGCATATTCATGAGTGCAGCTATTGCGGAAACAAAGCACGGTGTAAACCGTAAGTTTAAATTAAGTTTATAGACATGTTCCCTCTGCCGTTTCTCATGCACAGTGAGGCGTACAAGCATATTCATGACTGCACCTACTTCGGAAACAAAAGCACGGTGTAAACCTAAAGTTTAAATTAAGTTCATAGACAGGCGGCCGCTGGCGTTTGTCATGCCCATGACTAATGTGGGATACAAGTTTAATGAGAGGACGCAGGGTATAAACGAGAGTTTTGATCACTTTGTAACAAAGTTAAAATTGCTGGTGAGGGGCTGTGCACCAGTACTCACAGAAAAATCCACAAGTTAATACACACGCTGTCTCTAGAGTTTTTCCACACTCTGAATTCTCCAGGCACTACTTACAAAAGGTTACATTGATAATCATGTTACGTTATTTTTAAAATGTTTCCTTTTCTTGGCACAAGCACAGCTGAGAAGCTTCTATGCATGTGCTCCATAACGCGTTAAAAATAACGCATTTAATCACACTTTGCATTCCAAGCAAAGGGGAAGTTCTCTCAATGCATGATACTGCGGAAACAAAGCACGGCGTGAACCGTAACTTTACATTAAGTTTATAGACACACTCCCGCTGCCGTTTGTCATGCCTACCACGAATGACGGTATTCGCGAGATACAAGTTTACTGAGAAGACAACGAGGTATAAACGAGACTTTGGATCACTTTGAAACGGAGTTAAAATTGCTGTAGCAAGAAACTGAACGAAACGTTAATGTTTAACTTTTAATAACTTCTAGACTACATTTTATTTTTTTCTCTTGCACTCAGTGAGCGAGGCCAATGGGTGATCAGTTATATATATGAATGACCTCCAAAGAGCGCGGAGACTTGTGATCACGTCAGCGTGTCTGCAAAAAGTGGCGTCTCCTGACCTGCAAAAATACTATTAAAGTCAAGCAGCCTGCGTTGCACTTATACTCTTAACACTGCAGAGGACAAAAAACTAATTTTCTTTAATTGCTGGTGATGCTGGTAAGGCACATTACCAGAGGCAGAAATTTGGACGTTCACATAGAAAATGTAATTTCTATACCACAGCCGTCGTGTTGCGCCTTTCAAAAGGGATCTACTACCGAGAGATGATCCAAATACATTTTAGCTGCTGTTGGTACTACTTACCTGTTGTATTATACCATCTTTAAAATGAAGTTTGCCCGAAACCACTCCAGTAGTGCTCAATGTATCTTTACTTCTTAAAACGTTAATGTTTTACTGTTTAATAAATTATAGACTACATTTTTTTTTCACTTGCACTCAGTCACCACAGCTATACACACACATATAGACACATACATATATATACACATATATATAGTTTGTGTGTGTGTATATATATGTGTGTGTATGAAGCATGGGTATTTTGCGATATATATATATATATATATATATATATATATATATATATATATATATATATATATACGCCAGCAACACTCATAACTATGACAAAACAATTACATTGTCAATCATGTTACGTTATTATTAAAATGTTTCCTTTTCTTTCTCATTACTTCTTTAACACACTACTTCTCCGCTGCGAAGTGCGGGTATTTTGCTAGTGCAAAAATAAATTCACTGTAATTTCCTACAGTACATTACTTGTACATCAACTTTGCTTTGCTTAATTGGAAGAATCCTGCCTCATTAAGAAAGCTGTGTATTATAGCAAAACTAGAAAAGATTGTTTTTTTGGAGGGAACAGTGCAAAGCCTTTACAGAATTTGGGCAAATACACAAAACCTGGAAAGAAAAAGGAGGAGACATATTAGCTTACGTAGCTCCAAGGGCTGACTGTAAATTAATGCATTTTTATTCTATTTTTGGAAGTGCTGTTTGTATTTTTGATTTGATTTTACCCATTGTAATGTTCTCCTCATGCTCAGTTAAAAACTCGGTATATGTACTGTAAGTACTTATTTATTTCTGGTTATTTTACATATAACCCTTCTATAAATATTTTAATGGATACAGTATCTCATTAAATTTAAATTTTGTATACAATTTTCTGGAGATATGTGACATTTTTTTAATAAGCATTTCTGTTATTTGCCTACCACTTAACGAATGTTTAGTTTGTACCTATTGCATCTACGTATCATTTTGTTTTTATTTGAGATTTTATAATTTATCTCTATAAGCCATGCTGAAATATTAGAGATGTTTGTTTTAATGTTTAATTGATGCTACACTTACTAAATTCATTATGATATTTGTGATACATAAATTATTAAATGATAAAATAAACTAACCCCATATAAAAAAAATAAGTTTCTGCACTTTTCTATTTTCTTTGTAAATGGTGAAGGCAGGAGGAGTAGTAATTAGGCATTAAAAAGTTGGTACAATGGTACTAAAATTGTATCACAAACGAAGATGACTGTGTAGAAAAGTGAGTGTCAATTTTCACTTAATAATGTTTCCAATTTGTTTTGTAGCTCATCTCTTCTGTAGATCCAAAATTCTTAAGGCTGACAAAAGCAGATGACAACATTTATAAGGAATTTAGGGAGAAGTTTCCCAATTTAAATATTCATATTCTGGATCCAGAAGAGCTTAAATCAGAGCAAGCCAAAGAGGTATTGTGATCCAAAACAAAACTGAATTTTATATGGTGATGTTATTGTCTATTACATGTTATTTCTTCCAATGAATGTGGACAACAAGCAGTGGATGCGATTGCATGCCTGATTTTACCACCTCACTTTGCTTTGATAAACCTGTTTAATAATCTTATATACAATAGGCAAAAATGCATTTATTACAGTGAGAAACTGGCAAACAAAAGTACTTTTAATGTAATAGCTTCAGATTTCACGGAGAAACAGAGTAAGCATTTACATTTTAACATCTGGTTGCTTACGAAAGTTGACCAGACTGTAAAAAAGGCAATTTTCACAGTGCAATAGCTGTTTTTTTATTTAACACTTTAAATTAATATTGAGGTATGAATTCATACTGTAGAAGTTTGGAAGCAAGCTACTATGGTGAGAGACTTAATGCAGTAGGCATGATAACCTCATGTCATATTTGCTTATAACTTACTACATCTGTGAGTAGTGAAACATTAATACTAATTTTGCACATACTTTATCATTCATGCCATGATTAATTTTGGAATTTGTGTATTGTGTCCAGATTATTTCCCTACTATGTATTTTTCAGTGTTCCTACTTTATACACATGGTTTAACTCTGATAAGTAGACTTTATATACTGTTTGCAGCACAACCTTTGTTTAGAAATACTGTAATTTGAACATTTTGTTATTCATTTCAACTTTTATAAATGTGAAGATCAATATTTTTTTATGCCGAACAAAAATGGATGATTTTTAATTTATTTACCTATTTATTACTTAGAGCTTCTGTAAAAGGCCAATTACAGTAATCCCTCCTTGATCGCGGGGGTTGCGTTCCAGACCCCCCCGTGATAGGTGAAAATCCGCGAAGTAGAAACCATATGTTTCTATGGTTATTTTTATATATTTTAAGCCCTTATAAACTCTCCCACACTGTTTATAAATATTCCCCGCAGAGTTATACAGCATAATCCCTTTGTATTCTCTTAGATATTAGGTAAGATTCATTAAAAATTATGTATATAAACACACTGTTTATATACAGTAAAACCTAAATATTATTTTAAAGATATTGAGTGTCTCCGATATCACATATGTTACAGCCATTACGATAGACAGGCCGCCAGCAATAAATACGTACAATGCAAGAAAAATAGTATACAGTAAATGTGTGTACAGTGACACTAAACGTCGCATACATGTACTAAGTACTGTAAGTAGAAAATTAATTATGGTTACTCACCAACAATGACACGATGACTTGTCCGATAACAATGAGTTTTATTTTACTGCACAACAAAGGAGAGCGTTACAGCCCTTAAAGGAGCCACTTCAGGCGATTGTGTAGCACTGCCGTTGTTCTTCTTCTGGCAGTCTTCAATCCAAATCCCTAAAGCAGATTCCATCCAGACTACTGCCTTATTACATCCACTTACAACTTGTTTTGCACCCTGGTTAAAAGGACACTGCGCCCGTAGATCTTTTATTCCTTTCCTACTTTTTAAATAAAAAGAATCGTAGCCTTCAACAAATCCAAAACATTTACCTTTTCGGCAGTCGTTAACATCTTCTGTTTGCGCTTGGGCACGGCCCCTGAAGCAGTAGCAGATCGTTTTGGAGCCATAATGAAGGGCTTGACTATGCACAAAGATAAACACAAAAGAGCACAACTCTTTACACAGCGAAACACGTTGATGCTGAATGAGCGAGACGAGACTTCCTGGTTAACACTGCATTCAGCACACAGGAACTTAACTGCGTGCTCTGATTGGTTAGCTTTTCAGTCAGGAGAACTTATGTATGAAATCAACTGGGCAAACCAACTGAGGAAGCATGTACAGGAAGTAAAAAGACACATTGTCCGCAGAACCCGCGAAGCAGCGAAAAATCTGCGTTATAAATTTAGTTATGCTTTCATATAAAATCCGAGACCGCGAAAGTCAAAGCGCGATATAGCGAGGGATTACTGTATTCCACTAGGGACAAAGTTCTTTCTTTCTTTAAAATAGTAAGCATCACAATACCTTATGATGTCAAAAGAGTGTGAACGAGACAAAAGAGTATAAAACTGGAACTATAACTATATAATATATAGTTTTATTTTCCTTTGCCACATTACTTTGTTTTTAGAGTATGATATGTCATTTTTTTGAATTTCCCTTTTTAATTCGTACTATTACATTAAATATTAGAATGTCATGCATGTTGTGTGATGAAAAAAATATCAGAAATACAAGCTAAACATGAAAGTGTGCATTTGGAAAATTAAGGTAAAATATTTTTGGAGCTTTAAAAATAGCATTTAAGTTAAATGTATATTGATAACTCATTTAAAAAAGATAATTGTGCTGTGTTTTTAAAGGAGTGGAGGCCTTTCTGTATGCAGTTTGATGGAACTGTTGAAGATTACAACTATGGTACACTGCTGAGACTGAACAGTGAAAAGGATTACACGGAAGAAAACACTATTTTTGGCAAGTAGTCTTACATATGTTGTTGAGCTAGAGCTCCAGCAAATCCATGCTGTTTTCAGGGGAAAATTACTCTTTGGTAGATGTACAGTGCATCCGGAAAGTATTCACAGCGCATCACTTTTTCCACATTTTGTTATGTTACAGTCTTATTCCAAAATGGATTAAATTCATTTTTTTCCTCAGAATTCTACACACAACACCCCATAATGACAACGTGAAAAAAGTTTACTTGAGGTTTTTGCAAATTTATTAAAAACTAGCAAAATACCCGCATGTCGCAGCGGAGAAGTAGTGTTGTAAAGAAGTTATGAAAAAGAAAAGGAAACATTTAAAAAAAAAAGTAATATCCCTGACCATCTCATTTTCATTGTCAACCGTTGTAAAGATAACAAATTTCATTCATCGAAGTGATCACTGCCCAAATCGATACTCGTGAATCTAAGATGTTTAACAGGCATTCCCGGTATTAAGTTGTGGATTTGCCTGTGAATATTTAGCAGCAGCGTTTTTATTAACTTAATTTAAACTTAAGCTTTACACCTTGTTTTCCTATTGATATGTCTACAAAGGCTTGTTCAGCGTCAGAGGGTTGTCCCTTTCTTACTGCATCAATAAACAGCTCATCTTCCTCTTTATCTGAGACATCACACACTGCATGCACGGGTTTACCTTTCCCAGTCCTGCAAACTTTAGCAAAGTGGTGCAATTTACCACATTTTTTCCACCGTGTGCTTTGTTTCTGCAATAGCTGCACTTATGAATATGCTTGTATGTGTCACTCGCTTCATATTCTTTTGCTGCCTTCTCAATTGTGTAATGCGTTTTTTGTTCAGCGTTCTTTGGAGCTCGTGCTTGTTCTCTGATTACTGCGTTCACAGTCAGTTCACGTGAGCTGCTCGGAGTACATGCATCGAAGGTTCTCAGCTGTGCTTGTGCTATCTGTTGCGATCTTGTGATGTCCACGGCTTTATTTAATGTTAGCTCAGACCCGTCACATAAAAGTTTCTCTCGCACTTTTGCTGAGTTTGTGCCAAACAGTAGTCTATCTCTGACCATCTCATCTTCATTTGCATAAGCACAGTCCTTTACCCGCGAATATTTAGCAGCAGTGTGTCTATTGGATTGCTGCTGACGGACAGCCTTATATGAGCAGGCACTCAATTACGTGGGAGGCGTTATGATGTGGGATGCAACTCTGCCTCACATGGTGACCGAGCTGCAGGCTATGGCCATATATATAAACTGCTCAAAAAAATTAAAGGAACACTTTGAAAACGCATCAGATCTCAATGGGAAAAAGAAATCCTCTTGGATATCTATACTGATATAGACTGGGTAATGTGTTAGGAACGAAAGGATGCCACATCGTTTGATGGAAATGAAAATGATCAACCTACAGAGCCCTGAATTCAAAGACGCCCCAAAAATCAGAGTGAAAACATTATGTGGCAGGCTAGTCCATTTTACCAAAATTTATTTGCAGCAACTCAAAATTGTACGCAGCACTTTGTATGGCCCCTGTGTTCTTGTATACATGCCTGACAACATCGGTGCATGCTTCTAATGAGATAACAGATGGTGTTGTGGGGGATCTCCTCCCAGATCTGGATCAGGGCATCACTGAGCTCCTGGACAGTCTGAGGTGCAACCTGGTGGCATTGGATGGACCAAAACATAATGTCCCAGAGGTGTTCTATTGGATTTAGGTCAGGAAAGTGTGGTGGCCAGTCAATGGTATCAATTCCTTCATCCTCCAGGAACTGCCTACATACTCTCACCACATGAGGTCAGGAATTGTCGTGCACCAGGAGCCACTGTACCAGCATAGGGTCTGACAATGGGTCCAAAGATTTCATCCTGATACCTAATGGCAGCCAAGGTGCCTTTGTCAAGCCTGTAGCGGTCTGTGTGACCCTCCATGGATATGCCTCCCCAGACATTCATTAACCCACCACCAAACTGCTCATGCTGAATGATGTTACAGGCAGCATAATGTTCTCCATGGCTTCTCCAGACCCTTTCACTTCTGTCACGTGCTCAGGGTGAACCTGCTCTCATCTGTAAAAAGCACAGGGCACCAGTGGTGCATCTGCCAATTCTGGTATTCTATGGCAAATGCCAATCGAGCTGCATGCTGCTGGGCAGTCAGCTCAGGGCCCATTAGAGGACATGGGGCCCTTGGGTCACCCTCATGAAGTCTTTCTGGTTGTTTGGTCAGAGACATTCACACCAGTGGCCTGCTGGAGGTCATTTTGTAGGGCTCTGGCAGTGCTCATCCTGTTCCTCCTTGCCCAAAGGAGCAGATACTGGTCCTGCTGATGGGTTATGGACCTTCTATGGCCCACTCCAGCTCTCCTAGAGTAACTGCTTGTCTCCTAGAATCTCCTCCATGCCCTTGAGACTGTGCAGGGAGACACAGCAAACCTTCTGGTAATGACACGTATTGATGTGCCATCCTGGAGAAGTTGGACTACCTGTGCAACCTCTGTAGGGTCCAGGTATCGCCTCATGCTGCCAGTAGTGACACTGACTGTAGCCAATTGCAAAACTAGTGAAGAAACAGTCAGAAAAGATGAGGAGGGAAAAATGTCAGTGGCCTCCACCTGTTAAACCATTCCTGTTTTGGGGGTCATCTCATTGTTGCCCCTCTAGTGCACCTGTTGTTAATTTCATTAACACCACAGCAGCTGAAACTGATTAACAACCCCCTCTGCTACTTAACTGACCAGATTAATATCCCATAAGTTTCATTGACTTTATGCTATACTCTGATTAAAAAGTGTTCCTTTAATTCTTTTGAGCAATATATGTACGTAAGTAGGTTCCAGTTATGACCGTTACACGTAGAATTTCGAAATGAAACCTGCTTAACTTTAAGTAAGCTGTAAGGAATGAGCCTGCCAAATTTCAGCCTTCTACCTACACGGGAAGTTGGAGAATTAGTGAGTGAATGAGTGAGTCAGTCAGTGAGGGCTTTGCCTTTTATTATAGTCTAGCAAAATACCCGCGCTTCACAGCGGAGAAGTAGTGTGTTAAAGAAGTAAAGAAAAAGAAAAAGGAAACATTTTGAAAATAACGTAACATAATTTTCAAAGTAATTGTTTTGTGTATTTGGCCGCAGCGTCACAAAGTTGTTTTCGTCTAGCTGCATCAGAAAATGCACCACGATGTCTGAAACGCCTCCTTTTTAGTGTTTTCTCACAGCTTGGATTGCTGCTGTTATAATCGGTTTGAGTCTACATATATATATCTACCTACATATACACACACATACATACATACACACAAATGATATATATGTGTGTGTGTATATATATGATGTAGATAGGTGTGTGTGTATGTGTGTGTGTGTGTATGTGTGTGTGTGTATAGCTTTGGTCACTGAGTGCAAGGGAAAAATAATAAAATGTAGTCTATAAGCTATTAAACAGTAAAACATTAACGTTTTAAGAAGTAACGCTACATTGAGCATTACTGGAGTGGTTTTGGGTAAACTACATTATAAAGACATTGTAACACAACAGGTAAGTAGTACTAACAGCAGCTAAAATGTATATGGATCATCTCTCGGTAGTAGATCCCTTTTGAAAGGCGCTACACGACGGCTGTGGTATAGAAATTACATTTTCTATGTGAACGTCCAAATTTGTGCCTCTGGTAATGTGCCTTACCGGCATTACCAGCAATTAAAGAAAATTTGTTTTGTGTCCTCTGCAGTGTTAAGAGAGAAAGACTTTGGTTTGGGATAAAAGGAAAAAAGGTGTAAAGAAAGGAAA